>NC_134570.1:112152286-112417286 GCF_050947875.1 Dermacentor variabilis
ACAGTGCTTCCAACAGGAGGAACAGAGGAGTGGCTGGGCGTTTACAGAACAGTGCGGCCGTGGACAAGTCATAAATAATTGAATGGCGCGGCTGCTCTACAGCTGATTTTACCTTGAAGGCGTAGGAAAAGCTTAAATATGTTCTTTGGAAATGTAGAGACCATTCGTTAGATTCAACGTACAGGCTGCTCACGCATACGCACCTGCGGGGAGTCCCGTTATAACCAAAGCTATTAATTACGATAGGGCCTACCGTGCATGTACGTACGTCTTATGAGTTTAACATGCAGGTTCGCAACTACTTGCATCTACGTCATACAAATCATTCACAAAATATTGTGAATGACCGCGTTCCTGTTACTCGCCGACGCGCTCCTACGTATGAATGCCCACACGCACGTATTCGTACAACAAAAGGCTCAATAAGACGGTTGAAAGCCACAAGATGCTTGCGTTGATGGCAAAGGCGATATTCGCCCGGGGCCGTTCGCCCCCAATGGTGTGAGTTTTTATGTAATTTGATCGTGCATGCACTTCATCGCTTTGACATATCCTAGACACAAATTTAACGAAGAGAAATTAGGAGCGACATAGCGTCGCAGCGCTTACCTCGAACTCTATGTACGATGCTCGCTGTATACCTCGAGTTGCAGCGCACCGAAACGCGCGAAACTTATTTGACAGAGTGAATACAGTTCGCTAACTTTCCTCCCCTGAAACTACCGACAGCGCGAAACGGCACGAACTGCACATGAAAAATGCACGGACAAGCGGTGTCCGTGTATCTGTGTAGTTCGTGCCGTTTCGCGCTCTCAATAGTGTCACGAGAGGAAAAGCCAGCCAGTCAGTTCTAAGCGAACAGCCGTTTACAGTTCGTGTTTGCAGCAGCTACCACGCACACTTCTTCTTCCTCGACCTCTAGCGTAACTAGTGCGTGCCATTACCCCTCCCTCCAAAAAAAAAAGAAGAAATAAATAAATAACGTTGGGGAGATGTTAAATGCCACAAGGAAAAATAAAAGAAATGAGAAAGACAACGGACGAGACGACAGGGGCCGCATCACAAAGTTTGTGGATGGGAGTCAGCGCGAAAGGTAAGGCTTCATCCTGGTAACATGAACAATGTCAGAGGAACGTGGTCTACGGGAGTGGTGCGAAGTGTCGGCTGGAATAACTTCGTAGTTGACAGGACTTAGACGACGCAAAACTAGGTAGGGTCCAAAGTATCGGCGCAATAATTTTTCTGACCGGCCTCGTTGACGTATAGGGGTCCAAACCCATACAAGATCTCCCGGGTTGTATGTGACGTCTCGATGGCGCATGTTGTATCGACGAGCATCTTGACTCTGTCGGGATAGAATTCGTTGCCGCGCAAGGTGCCGCGCTGCTTCGGCACGCTGAACAAAGGCGTCTGTATCTGGTGCGGTAGGTTGAGACGAAGTTGGCAGGAGCATCACGTCGAGCATAGTGGTGACGTCGCGTCCGTAGACCAGACGAAAAGGAGGAAACCCCGTGGTTTCTTGTAAGGCAGTGTTGTACGCGAATGTCACATACGGGAGCAGTTCGTCCCAATTTTTATGATCCGTGGCAACATACATGGAAAGCATATCCGCAATCGTTTTGTTGAGACGCTCTGTTAAACCGTTAATCTGCGGGTGATACGCAGTTGCCGTACGGTGCGTTGTTCCGCTCAGCTGCAGAATGTCTCGGACCAACTGCGCAGTGAAGGCCGTCCCACGGTCTGTGATGACGACAGCGGGAGCACCATGTCGAAGGACGATATTTTTGATAAAGAAGTTAGCAACATCTGAAGCAGTAGCTCGCTGAACGGCTTGTGTTTCGCAGTATCGAGTGAGGTAATCGGTGGCGACGACGATCCAGCGGTTATCAGCCGAAGACTTGGGAAATGGGCCAAGTAAATCCATCCCGACTTGTTCAAAAGGTGAGCAAGGAGGTCGGACAGGCTGAAGCAGACCGGCTGGTTTTAGTGGTGGAACTTTGCGGCGCTGGCAATCTCGACAACGTCTGACGTACTGCTTCACGGTTTTTGTGAGTTTTCGCCAATAGTACTTCTGCTTGATCCTCGCGAGAGTACGCGTGAAACCAAGATGCCCGGACGTTGGTTCGTCATGGCATGCACGTAGAACGTCGTCGCGGAGAGTAGCGGGAACAACGAGCAGGAAAACGGCTGCCGTAGGGTGAAAGTTCCGCTTGTATAGGATGTCGCCACGTAGGCAGAAAGAGGACAAGTGGCGCGCGAACAGCCGTGGGGGTTGTGGGCGGCGTCCTTCAAGGTATTCAATCAAGGGCTGGAGCTCGGAATCTTGGCGTTGCTGTTGAGCAAGGTTTAAAGACGGAAGAGTGCAAAGAAAACCAGAATCGTCGTCAGTATCTAGTGGTGCGGGTTCGACGGGGGCGCGGGAGAGACAGTCGGCGTCAGTGTGTTTCTGGCCAGACTTATAGACGATGGTCACATCAAATTCCTGTAACCGAAGGCTCCATCTTGCGAGACGGCCTGAAGGATCTTTGAGATTCGCCAGCCAGCAGAGAGAGTGGTGGTCGCTGACGACACGGAAGGGGCGTCCGTACAGGTATGGGCGGAACTTCTGGATAGCTCATATGACTGCCAGACATTCTTTTTCAGTTGCTGAGTAGTTTTTTTCAGCAGCGGACAAGGTTCGGCTGGCATACGCAATAACGCGCTCAACACCAGCTTGAAACTGAACGAGTGTCGCTCCGATACCAACGTTACTAGCATCAGTATGCACCTCTGTGTCAGCCTCGGTGTCAAAGTGACCAAGGATCGGTGGTGTCTGTAGACGTCGCTGAAGGTCGTGGAAGGCGTCGGATTGTGCTGGGCCCCAAACAAATGTGACGTCGTTCTTGATGAGTCGTTGCAAAGGTTCGGCAATTTCACAAAAATTGGGTACAAAACGGCGGTAATACGCGCAAAGCCCTAAAAATCGGCGGACATCGTGTTTTGTCTTCGGTATCGGGAACAGAGCAACTGCCAGGGCTTTGTCAGGGTCAGGGCGCACACCGGTGCTGCTGACAATATGACCTAGAAATTTGAGCTCCTCGTAGCCAAAGTGACATTTTTCGGGCTTCAGGGAGAGGCCGGCGGTGCGGATAGCTTGAAGAACCGCCTCAAGCCGCTGGATGTGTTGTTCAAACGTGGTGGAAAAAACAACTACATCGTCTAAGTAGACTAAACACGAGTTCCACTTGAGGTCAGATAAAACTGTGTCCATCATGCGTTGAAATGTGGCCGGAGCGGAACACAATCCAAAAGGGAGGACCTTAAATTGATAGAGACCGTCGGGTGTTATAAACGCCGTTTTTTCCTGGTCCCGTTCGTCAACTTCAATTTGCCAGTACCCACTACGTAGATCCATTGAAGAAAAGTAACGGGCATGTCGCAGGCGATCCAAGGAGTCGTCAATTCGAGGAAGTGGGTAAACGTCTTTTTTCGTGACCTTGTTCAGTTTGCGATAATCGACACAGAATCTTAGTGAACCGTCTTTCTTTTTAACTAATACAACAGGTGAAGCCCAAGGACTTGTCGATGGTTGAATGACATCATCGTCGAGCATTTGTTTCACTTGATGACGAATAGCATCCTGTTCTCTTTGCGACACGCGATAAGCGTGTTGGCGAACAGGTTGGACGGTCGGTTCAGTGATTATTCTGTGTTTGATTAAAGAAGTCTGTTTGACCTTCGACGTGGTGGCGAAACAGTCGCTAAATGACGATAGCAGAGTAAGGAGCCTCTCCTTCTCGTCTTGGTCGAGCTGTGGGTTGACGTTGATGTGACTGGTCAAGTCCACATCGCTGGGTTCCGGAATCGAGATTGTCGTTACCGAAGCACAGGCGTTGGACTCGGCCACCGTTTCAAAGTAGGCCATGGTGGTATGCCTCGCAAAGTGTTTGTATTCGCCACTGAAGTTCGTAACTAGAATCGTGGTTTGCCTATGTTGGAGCTCTACGAGACCTCGTGCGACGCCGACTTCGCGATCCAGCAATATGGTGAGGTTACCTTCGGCGATGCCTATTCCTAGTTGTTCTTGAGGGCATTCAACGAGGACGAAGATGCTGCTTCGAGGCGGTAACGTCACGCAGTCATCGACCACGCGTAAAGCCGCGCGGTGATGTTCATCCGCCACATTCGAATCCGAAGAAACATAGTTAGAAAAAGTCACGAACAAGTCACGAAGGTTAATGATCGCCCCATATTCCTGGAGAAAATCCATGCCCAGTATAACTAGCCGAGAACACTTGGGCAGCACAAGGAAAGACGCTACGAAAGTCGAAGTAGAAATTGCAAGTCTGGCGGTGCATCGTCCAATGGGTGACACGAGGTGTCCTCCGGCCGTAATCAGATGTGGGCCGTCCCACGCTGTCAGCACCTTGCGTAGCCGAGTCGCCAGTGAGGCACTCATAACCGAGTAGTCAGCTCCCGTATCTACAAGTGCAGTTACTGGATAACCGTCGATTGAAGCAGTAATAGCAGCAGAAGTGTTTTTTGCAGTTGCGAATGAAGGCGTCAGTGGTACGTCGCGAGGGGATGGCGTCGGCGGAGGATATTTGACGGTTCGCATGACAGCGGCCTCACCCCCGGAGGTCGCCGTTTTCAGTTTCCCCGGCGCGGGCTTCCACCGTTGACTCCAGCGGAATCAAAAGCGGGTCGAGCACGGTTCGGTGACGCGTACCGACGAGGTGAAGGCGACCGTGACTGTCTTCGCTGTTGGGCAGGAGGAAGCCGGTTACTTTCTAAGTATTGCTCGATTTCGTGCGGGCGTTCGCCATAGCGCGGGCAACGGGCGTCCGGATGGTATCCCCGCAGACCAATCCGTCGGTACTGGCAATCGCGATACATGTGACCAGCCTCCCCGCAGTGATAGCACAACGGACTGTTGTCGGGGGCGCGCCATACTGTAGATTTGCGCGGACCAGGATGAAAGGGTGCTGGCGGATTCGTGCGGTGGATTGGACTTTGAGAGCGTCGAGAAATCCCAGCAGGCGGCTGCGAAAAACGGCCCGTCGACGGCGCGCAAGCCCGAAGAGCATCCGCGTACGAGAACGTGGGAGGTTCGGGTCGTGTTGGTGGCGAGGGATGAACCACTTTGCCGATTTCTTCTCGAATGACATCCGTAAGAACCGCGGCACTAGGAGGTGTCGAAGCCGATGCATAGGACTTTTGCAGTTCTTCTCGAACAATTTGTCGTATTAGCTCGGTAAGTGACTCCCTGTCATCATTTGCAGGTACGAGAGAGCATGCAGCAGTCATGGTGGTCTGGCGTTCATACTGCGAGAGCCGCTGCCGAAGCATACGTTCCATGACTGTGGCCTCACGAACGAACTGAGAGACTGTTGCAGGAGGATTACGCACGAGGCCCGCGAAAAGCTGTTCCTTTACGCCTCGCATTAACAGACGCACCTTCTTGTCTTCTGGCATTAGTGGGTCCGCCCGACGGAACAATCGCGTCATGTCTTCGACGAACATGGCGACGGTTTCGTTTGGCATTTGGAACCTCGAAGACAGTGCCTGTTCGGCTCTTTCTTTCCTTTCCGGAGTGCAGAAGGCTTCGCATAGCAGTCGGTAAAACTCCTGCCAGCTGGTAAATGAGGCTTCGTGGTTCTCGTACCATACTCTCGCCGCGTCTAAAAGGGAAAAGTAGACGTTCTTCAACTTACGGCGATCGTCCCAGTCGTTAAAGGCGGCGACCCGGTCGAAATGGTCCAACCAGTCTTCAACGTCCTCAAAGGCGTCGCCATGGAACGGGTTAGGCGTGCGAGGCGCGTTGAGAATGCATGGTACGGGAGCAGTTGGGATCACCTCGGTTTGGCTTGCGGTAGTTGTTGACATCTTCCTCACGGAGCTTGCCAGGGGACTGTATTGCGGTGGAAGACCTTGGAGGCGACGGCTGCTTCGATAGATTTCTGCCGTCCCCGAGGTAGTGGCGTCGGTAGCTTCTGGTTCAGGACGCGTAGGCATACGATGGATGCGTACCCAGCACTTCCACCAGTTTGTCACGAGAGGAAAAGCCAGCCAGTCAGTTCTAAGCGAACAGCCGTTTACAGTTCGTGTTTGCAGCAGCTACCACGCACACTTCTTCTTCCTCGACCTCTAGCGTAACTAGTGCGTGCCAATAGTTTCAGTAAGGAATACCAACGTGCCCAGCGCACCGTGCTTTTGATACATATTTCCTACCCTTGTGTAGTGTGAAAGGGCGGAAGAAGCTTTTCATGCCCTTAATATATATACTATAAAAGCCATGACGCAACAGAACCGGAAGTTGGGATCCATACTAGCTCAATCACTTTCTTTAGCGGACAGCCATGGATGAATTTTTCCTTCCTCCATGTGCTCGGGCACGTGGTGGCGGAACACACGGTACCAAACGCCTGCTCACGCAGACGCACGGGGAGTCTGGAGGAAAAAAAAGTGTCCGCACGAGTTTTGTTTATGTAAAGAGAAACTCTTTTCCAAGTGTTATTCGGTTTTGCACTTGGGCTTTCGGAATTATTCCACGCCCTGCCAACACCACTTACGTCACAGGTAATACGGCATCAATAAAGCGTGGTCAGTGCTCTTTGGCTTGGCTACAGCTAGTTGGCCAACGCATTCTATAGCCAACTGCTAGCTGGATCAAGAAAGCCTACAAGCCGTAAATGGCCGTGTGTTGTAGGAGGGGTGCGAACTCATAACGGTTCAGAAAACGAATCGTTCGCATTCCGAACTGCTGCCCCACTTCAGGCACTGTTTAGCTCTGCCGCCTGCCTCTCATGTCTTTTTGATGGTGGCTCCGCGACACCCGAGAAAGCGACTTGTTGATTTGGCACCAAACAGCAGGTATTTCCAGACAATTAACTCTGGGTCCGGAGGCGTCAAGGCGGGACGAAACACCATCCCCCATCCCGGTCGTGGGACAGCGGGACTACAACGGTAAAAGCAGGGCATAGGGACAGTGCAGAAAGATTAAGCGTCTAATGGCATTGCCTAAAGCAACATCTCAGGATGCCGAACTTCGTACGCCTCCGCTAAGCCTGTTTCACATGCTGCGATGCAACGCGCGACGCCGCGCAGATGCCGGGAAAAGGCTTGCTGCACACGTGTTCCGATTTCGAGCGTCTGCCGACGCAGCGGCCGCTGTAGTTTCCCGCAACTAGCGCGCGCTTCCGCTAACAAGTCAACACTTGCATACGTTACATCGTGCTGCAACCACACGAAGCCAAGCGTCAGTGACGCCAAGTAAATAGAGGGGAGGGGGGCGAATACAAAGTTTCTCGAATGCGTAGAGTATCCGTTGAACATGGAATCGAACAGTCAAACGCAGACGCACATATTTACAGCAGGAATGTTTATTTCGGTATAGTAAGGTACCACGCCTGTAATATATATATATATATATATATATATATATATATATATATATATATATATATATATATATATATATATATATATATATATAGAGAGAGAGAGAGAGAGACAAGAAAGGAATGCTAACTATCGGGGAACAAGGACTAAACTTCTCAGTTCACTTCAAAGCTCACCGCCACACAATACAGACTCCTATATACTCGCCATCACTGGTGTGTTTCGCACAACTCGGGCTTGTTGCGAGTCGGGCACGTGTCCAATCACCTCCCTCGCCCTGTTTTGTGCATAGCTGAAAATCCAGCACGAAAACATAACTAGCCCACCAGCCCGTGTTGCTATTACATGTTACGTGTTACAATATTACATGTTTGTTATAGAACTAGGTGCATTCTTTCATTAAATAAACTTAACATGTAATACATGACTAGTTAGCGGCATATTTTAACTGCGATGGCAATATTGTGTGTCGCCACATTGCTACAATGCTAATCGCGTTGACGTCCACATTGATGGTGAAATGAGATCCGCCGGAATTTTTAGAGCGAAGCTGTACATGACTCGGATGCCGAGAGTTCTTCCTCACCGTCTACGGAACAGTCGACATAAAATAATTCCATGAATTCAAACTAAAAGTGCCTATCTTCATTGAAACACGTATGCAAGACGCAATAAAGAGAGAGCACCAAACAAGTGTCAAAACCACACGATAGATGATAAGGCGCGTTCGAACAATGCGAAGCACGCAGCGTTTGCCGCATGCGTTTCCCGATAAAGCTTACAGTTGCATAAGCTGCAGTTGCCGGGAAGCGGAAACTGGTGGCAAGTGTAGCATACGAAGCAGGGAGTGACGTCACTAAACTTTCATGCAGACACTGCTCTGGGAGTTGTGTAAGTATGCGTAAGTATTGTGCCACTTGCTCATCTGCCCGCAGCCTGGCGTCATTATCAATATTATGAAACTTGATCTGACGAGTATAAACGAAGGCGCTGCGTGGACACGAACTGCTGCCGACGGCGGCTCAACGTAAATTGATGACGCAAGTAAACTACTGCAAATGGTGGTGCCAGGTGCGCTGATGACGTTCCGATCATTACAAGCCGTTAACGCTTTTTAGCGCCTTCCACTACCAACCATTACGAACCGTGTTCAACCGCAATCCGGGGCGGCTGCGTCTGCCGCGAGTGCGAGGGCCGTATCTTAAAGCGATCTGCGATTGCGACAGAGAGCGCCGACTGCTGACAGCTTCGTGTTCTGTGTGTTCTCGTCGCGTAGCTCGCGTTGAAGCGAGAGGTAGCGCGAAGGTGAATTCGCTCGCTGCTGCGGGCGCTATCACGAAAGCGATCGTCTTACGGGACTGTCTGACCGACGGAGCGACGGTTATACTCGCTGGGTAAGCATAGGAATGCTTACACATTTAAAAGAAGAACCTGCGTAGCAATGTCCCTAGATTTCCTGCTGTCTAAGTAGCGACATCTATACCTCCACTCCCAACCCCCTCTCACGCACCAGCTCGCGACGGCCGCCATGTTCTTCCTAACCTCCTCCGCCGCTTCTACACCGGCACGCTGTCACCGCGGCCCGAATCGAACACCCCCGTTAAAGGAACTCTGGAAGATACATGTACATTTATATGTGGAAACCACGCTTCGCGTCACTACAACGTGCTAAAAGGCGGCCGCGACAGATATGCACAATTAAAGATCTTATACATATGTCAAAACTGAAGAGCTTACTATAGGAAGTGCGAACGGCCGAAAGCGTAAAGCGCCGTGATGCGTCTCACTGGATTCCAGGCGCAGCAACACGGCGTTTTCGAGACTGGTCGCGTCGACCGCAGGAAGCCCTTGGCACAAAGAAAAGACTGACAGATAAACGCACACAGAAACACTGCTCACTATAACGCGTCTCCACCCTGCCCTGAAGCAGCAAGTGAGTGCGGGGGGAACAGCGTTAGGAAGAACATGTGGCTGCCGGAAACGAGCGCTGCCCAAACAGATTCGTCGGCGGCGCTTCAATGCTTGTCGCTACCTAAAAAAAGCAAAAATAAATATCTAGGGACTTCACCGCGTAGCAACTGATTTCATTTGTGTTGTGACACCGCTATGGCAAGGCCACGCAAAGTTAGGACTCACGAAGAGCAGCGTGAACACGTGAGCGCCGACGGGAACAGCAACGTCAGTATGCACAACGGCTTCGTGCTCAGGTTAGACAGTCTAATTGTATTGCTGTCAATCAGTTCATGTTTGTGCATTGCTCAATCCTTTAAGGCTACGTCACATTGGTCTATCAGATCAGGTGAAACCACAGCTTCGCTGTCCGAACACCTTCACAGCGTGGATTGGAAACCATTTTTTTTTATAGATGGAAGGTGAAGGGATAGCTTCACGCACAGCTGGCTTGCGAAAGCTTTGGTGCGTGTCTTACTGTTCCCTCCCAGTTTATTTACTTCCTCCACCCTCGCGTTTACCTCCCCCCTCCCCCCACCATCTATAATGGCGGCCAAAAGCCAGCGTTCCCTTCCCTGATTGCAGTACAAGCTTGTGGTCTTTGTTACGCCACTTAACGTTATGCAAACGGCGCACTTCGCTACGGAATTATGACGCTGCGGCAACTTCTTGCGAAAAGTGCACTTAAGTGCGACTCGCGTTTTAGGCAAAGGGAAATGGAGACTAGTCAGAGGGACTACAGAGTTTCGTAGTAAATGCCTCGCTTCGTCGTTGCAGCCTTTCTTGTTCTTGTTCCCTATAGTGAAATGGCGCTACCCACTCTGGTGGATCGGCCATAAATCGGGCGGTGAAAAATACTCTTACCAATTTTTAAAACAAATTAGGTCTTTCTATTCCTTTCTTAAACTTTGCATAGCAAACGATGCTGTGCCCTCGTTCTGGTCTCATTTTTGCAGAGAAGTTCCGCATTCGTCTTCGTCGTTTACCACAACCTGATTTGTCGAAGTGCAATCATCAATTATTATTGGTACGACCAGGACTTGAACCCCAGGCAGGGTCTGTGGGCCTGGAACGGCCCAACAAGAAACACACCATAGACAACCACGAAAAGGGTTAATTTAGCATCAAAAAGGACTCGAGATCCTTGCGGTGTTTGCTTGACACCACGTGACTTTGCGTGGATCACGCGCTTGACATCACGTGAATTGACACCTGCGGGGATCTTTGCATGCGCGGTCCGGGCGCGAGCTGCGCGTTCTGCTCGCGATAAATTCGTTCCACGTCTGCCATTTGAACCTGGCTGCCAGAATCGGCGCTCCCGAAGCTTTACTTGCTCCATCAATGCCTGGCCAGCTCCAAGACATGTCAACCGTCGCTGCTCGAAAGTGCTACAGGAGAAGGAAGCTGAAGCCCAAGCTGTCGTTCGGCTCGACAAGCGGTGGTCTCACTAGCCTGCCGACCAACACGAAGAGAAACGTTCCGGAACTCTTCGCCCTTCTCAAGATGCAGCAGAAATTTGACCCTCACGTGAGCGCGACTGTAGCAGCAGCTTCCAAGCGTTGTTCGAAAAATGTCATTCTGGCGATTCCAGAGACAACGCCGAGCGACAAGTGCGAAGCTCGATTATCATCGCACAGCACCGAGCCTTTGAACAGGAGGGAATGTACGGCAATTGTGTCAAGAACTGTCGGGGTAGAAAGCAGCTTTATTGAAGAGCATGAAGTGATCGCGAATGAAGAGTCGGAGTCGAATGCTCTGGTCGAGTCAGATGTGGTGGATATTGTGAGACAGGTGCGAGAAGTGCTGCAGGAAAAGGGCCCGTTCCTGGAAGAAGACCTGTTGGAAGCGCTGACCTCTTCGCAGGCTCAGCTAATACTCGAAGTATACGGCACCGTGACTGCCTTTCTGTACCTGTCCCCAGGATTTCGAGGGGTAGACAGAGACCTGGAATCATTTGTCTATTATCAGGGCCCCGATGACGAAGATGTATGCTGCTGCACGCCCTTTCTACAGGACCGAGTTGCCGCCGTGCCTACGTCTTCTCTTTCCAACTACAGTGTACGCCAGCACGTGAAGGCAATAGGCGGCGGACCTCGGCGTGCGCGTGTCAGCTCGTCGAGCAGCTGTGCTTACGAATCCACCATCGAACAAGATGTCGAAGATCAAGGAAAGCGCAGAATGAAAAACAGCTGGAGCCAAGCGCCTTCACCTCCTTGTCTGTCACAAGCTCAGCCAGCGGTACAGGAAACGGGCGATGCCGAAGCCGGGACCAAAGGATGGGACCCTGCCCTGTTCGCCGAGTTGGAGTCGACGCTGCTGAAGCGCGACACAGACATCGCGGAGCTCAGGGAGTGGCTGGACACCTTCTGGGAGCACCATGCCAGCGAGGTGCAGGAGCTCCGTGTCAAGAGTGACTGTCTACTCCAGGGGCCCACACCAGCACCAACGCTAAGTGCGGCGGAGCTAAAGACGTGCACCGCCAAGAAAGAGAAGCCCACCGGCACGAATGGGGCAGACTCTGCTTGTGGTCGCCGCAGAAACGGTCGTGGCCACCACCGTGTCAGATGTACCCGTCACACTGTCCCAGACCCGAGGAGAAGCCGCACCCGTTTCCCATCGACCCAAGGACCCGGCCACTGCCCTTGACTGACAAGAAGTTGTGGAGGTACGCAAAGGGACTGCCGGTGCGCGAGTTGCACGAACTGCGCGGCAGTAAGGAGGAGGCTGCTGCGTCGTGCCCGGTTGTCGAGTCCACGTGGTCCAGCCAGGAAGAGTCGCCTACGAAAAGCAAGATGGAACAGCAAATCTCAAAAATGGTGCGGTTGGGGAAGCAGCAGCCGAGCCACGCTGACCAGATCTGCAAGGGGGTTGACTACCTGCGCCTGTCGCAGGGCTATTTCTCCCGGATGACGTTTAACGCCATCGTGGCAGTGTTGCTTCAACACCTGAAAGCCACACCGACAGAAGGCTCATTGAAAGCACAATGCTTTCCGAAAACAAAAATTGTGCGTGCTACAAATACGCGGTGGCGCTGCAGGCGGATACACTCCTTCCTTTTTTATTCGTTTTGTTTAATTTTGTACTGTCACAATTTATAAATAGTGTTACTTCACTTTCAGAATTTACGTTTCCATTTATGTAATAAATTCTTCTGCCCGATTGTGTTGTATGCAACTGCTTTCTTGAAAATTACAAAACTGCATGGATCCACTTCAAGGAAGATATTGCATTGCCAGAGTGATGCCGAGCAACTGTGGAGTCATGTTTCCGTATATTTTTAGGCTGGCGTCATTTTCAAGAAGTCTGTCCCTTAAAGTTCTGCGAAATGCATTGGCGTTCAAGCTACGTGAACGGAATGTTTTATTCGTCCTATAGTCTACTAGAGGATGAACCCCAGAAAAAAGATCTCCAGAAAAGTAGCTCGAATTCATCTGGGGCACAGAAAACAAGAACAAACGCGCATAAAGAGGCTATGCATGAAGGCAACATCTGTCAGCAGTCGACACGAAATAACATTTCAAAAGGACACAAGATGTAATATCAACTATTGAGGTTTGAAAGATATTGTTACGAAAGATATTTATCTACAGAGTGAAACAAGGTCCAAGAGGAAGCCACAGGCCACGCCCAGCTGGCGCAGAGTATACACCGAGATCACGCGCGCACACTCTACTTCCTCTTTCTCTGCTTGCGTCGCGCAGTGCTGGGAGATTTTCCCCAGGGGCAGGCGAAGTTCGCTGAGCGAGTTAAAGGGACCTGTGATGGTACTGCTTGAGTCTGGCCACGTGAACAACTTGCGTCACACGTGAACGCCGATTACTTGCTGTCACTTTGGCGACAACATAGTTCACATCACTCAAGCGACTGAGCGTAACGAATGGTCCCGTGTAAGTGGCGACAAACTTGCGGTACAATCCTTTTTTGCGAATAGGTGTCCACAACCAAACATAGTCACCGGGAGTAAAGCTGACGGGGATATGCCGCGCATCATATCGAACCTTGCTGCTGCCTTGTGAGGAATACGTCCTAAGATGCGCGAGTCGACGTGCTTCTTCAGCACGACACAGAGTTTAGGCGATGGAAGGATCTTCTTGACACGATAAAGGTAGAATAGTGTCCAGAAAGATCTGGGGAACGCGTGCGTACGGTAAAAAGAACGGTGCATATCCAGTAACTTTGTGCTTGGCACTATTGTACGCGTACGTTACAAAAGGTAAGACGTTGTCCCAATTTTTGTGGTCAGCAGCGACATACATTGATAACATGTTGGTAAGGGTTCGATTCGTCCGCTCCGTGAGGCCATTGGTTTGCGGGTGGTAAGGAGTGGAATGACGATATGCAGAAACACAAAGCCGTAAAAGTTCTTCAACGACGTCGGCGGTGAATTGCCGTCCACGGTCACTGATGACAACTCGGGGAGTGCCGTGACGGAGTATGACATGATGCAAGAAAAATAAAGAGACATCGGCTGCAGTGGCAGATGGAAGTGCCGCCGTTTCCGTGTAGCGAGTAAGGTAATCTACGCATACTATAATCCAGCGGTAGCCAGCTGACGTCTTTGGGAGCGGGCCGAGCAAGTTGATGCCGACTTTTTCAAATGGTAACGTCGGTGGCCTAACTGGTTGCAAATAGCCTGCTGGAGCCGTCGTCGTTTGCTTGTGGCGCTGTCAAACAGTACAGCTGACGACATACTGTTTCGTTGTTTTCCAGAGCTTGGGCCAGAAAAATCTCTGTCGAAGTCGGTGTAGTGTGCGTGCAAAGCCAAGGTGCCCGGATGTGATATCGTCATGCGTGAAACGAAGGACAGCAGGGCGCAGGTTTTCGGGCACAAAAAGAAGCAATGGAGGACCTTCAGCCGAGTAATTTTTTTGTACAGCGAACCATTACGAAAAGTAAACGGTGTTGTTTCTGCTGGCTCACGTGCAGCTGCCCGTAGGGATTTCAAGGTAGGGTCTGTTGGAACCTCAGCGCTGACGCCCGTTGTTGCACCTGGGTCGCAAGCCCCAAGGGTAGCGTTGGCCTGGCGGCCTGGGGCACAACTGGAAGCATTCGAAGGTCCCGGCAAAGCATGAGTCGACTGGTAACAGAACAACTTGTTTATTCTAGCATAGCATAAGAGCGGGTGGTCAGGTCGACCGAAGTAGAGAGACGGGAGTGCACGTTACTCAACAGAAGAAATCGGAGCCTCTCTTGGCGTCCGGGGGCAGCTGCTCTTATACTCTCGGAGTCGAGGGCAAGAAGGAACGTCTCTGGAAGGGGCGCACGTGACGGCGCCGCTCGGGCACGTTGGGACGAGTAGGTGACGCATCCGCCGGGCCGGCGCCGTTCAGACCTCCTCGCTTCACAGTTGGGGGAGCTCCTCTCCCCGGCTGCCGCGCTTTGACAAGCGTCGGCACCAACATGCACACACACACACGCGCGCACACGAAGACACGTGGCATTGGAACATGCCTGGACGCGCTTGGCGGGGAGGCGTAGCAGCGGCGCCGAACGGGCCAAAATGTCCGCCGCTTTGAACGAAGCCCCGGCGTCCGTTGCATCCGCGCCGGCTATACCGCGCGTTGTAGGCGAAACGTAACAGACCGCCCCGCCGGGGGAAGGAGATCCCGATGGTCAGGGGACTGCATCCGCTGTCCGGAGGGATGTCGCTCGATGATGCTCATAACCGAAGTCGGTCGTCCCTCGGCGTTTCTTGAGCGCAGCGCACAGAGAAGGCCTCGTTCTCTCGTTCAGGTTCACACAGGACACTGCAAAGTGACTTCGGGAGAGTTGACATTTTTGTTCTCGTTCCCGGCAAGCGTTAGAACTACGCCGAAACTCAACCGCTCAGTCAGCAAGCACGAAACAACCCTCACCAAGTCCTGCCAGGCTCTCACCCCTTTTATACCACTGCCTAGTTCCTTACAGTAGTCTAGCAGCACTCAGAACGCGTCCACAAATCGGAAAATTGCACTAGAAAGCACATCATCACTTTGAAACACTACACAAAAGCAATATGTTAAAAATCCTGCCTCAGGAAGAAAAACATCAGTAACAAACAATTTTGAGGCTGATTCCCACGTTAGGGGCTTCGACTTAAGCCATCGGCGTTACCGTTGAGACTCCCCTTTTTGTAACGCACATCAAAGGAATATTCTTGCAAAGCGAGGCTCCAGCGCAGGAGGCGGCCATTTGTGAAAGAGATGGTCTGCAGCCATTGGAGAGGGCAGTGATCCGTCTCAAAGCATGCGAAGTGGAGATCGCAGCGAGCGACCGTACACTAGCTCAGCTGGCGAAAACCCCGTAGCCGCATGCGGCGCGGTCCTCAATGCAAACATCACCCCAGGCAGACACAGCTCCCAGTCAGTTTGTTGTTCAAGCCACAATGCTCTCAACACGCGCTTCATGACGGAGTGGAGCTTCTCAACGGAATTCGACTGTGGGTGGTACACTGAGCTGTGTAACAGCTTTACCCCACACCTTTCGAGAAAAGTTGTCGTCAAAGCGCTAGTAAACACTGTGCCCTGATCTGATTGGATTTCCGCAGGAAAACCAACTCGCGCAAATATGGACAGTAGTGCATTGACTATCTCAACTGAGCTGAGTTCTTTAAGCGGCACTGCTTCAGGGAACTTTGTCGCTGGGCAGATCACAGTCAAAATGTGTCTGTACCCCGTGGCTGTTACCGGCAGAGGTCCCACTGTATCAATAACGAGCCGTCTAAAAGGCTCCGTAATGATAGGTACCAATTTCAACGGCGCCCTCGATTTGTCCCCTGGTTTGCCCACCCGCTGACAGGTGTCACATGTCTTCACAAAGTGGTCTGCGTCCCGAAAACACCCTGGCCAATAGTACTCTTGCAAGAGACGGTCCTTAGTTTTCTTAACTCCTAGGTGTCCGGACCACGAACCCCCATGCGACAAGCGCAACAGATCCTGACGGTAGCACTGAGGAACGATCAGCTGATCGAACTCCACTCCCCTGCGGTCTAGATACTTCCGGTACAGGACCCCACCTCTTTCCACAAAGCGAGCATTTTTCTTGGCGATACCTTCCTTGACAATGCAGCGTATGTTTTCTAGGCTGCCATCCTTCTTTTGCTCGGCTATCAAAGCCGACCGGCTGACTTTTAGCAACCTATTAAGTCCGTCTGACGTAGGCGCGATGAGCAAATCTGCAGATAGCTCTTCTAACTTTCCCGCATCGGGAATTTCCTCTCCAGTATCTGGTGCCTTTAACGCTACAGGCTCAATTTTATTCAGTTCGGGCGTGCTCTGAATATCAGCTTGCTGCGCCTCTGACCCTTTCTCATTGTTCGACAACGTCGGCCCCGCAACTACCGCCTTTGCAGCGAGCTCCCGAACCTTCGATCTGGTTAAGGCCTGAACGCTAGCCTCACCAAACAAAAGCCCCTTCTCGCGCAGGAGGTGATCGGACCTGTTCGAAAATAGGTACGGGTACTGGGGGGGCAGCATAGATGACACTGCGGCCTCCGTCTCAAGTGCTCCGAAAGGTCCTTCAATAAGCACTTTTGCTACGGGCAGACACACGCTATGAGCTTCCACGGCTTGCTTGATCCATGCGCACTCGCCCGTGAACATATCGGGTTCTACGTAAGACGGGTGAACTACATCCATCGTAGCTGCGGAATCGCGAAGGCTATACCGCGCGTTGTAGGCGAAACGTAACAGGTCGCAACGTTGCTCGCTCTCGAAGGTACTCAGGTCTGGAAAGTCGGAAGAGATGGAAACTAGGTAGTCATCGAAGTCATCATCGTCAGCTTTAGTTTGCGGCGAAGGGAGACAGGATAGGCAATCAGCATCCGTGTGACAGCGTCCACTCTTGTAGTTAACGGAAAAGCTGTACTTTTGAAGGCGCAATGCCCAGCGGGCCAACCGGCCAGACGGGTCACGCAGCCCAACACGAGCCAACAGAGTGAATGAGGGTCAGTCACTATCGTGAATGCGCGGCCGTGAAGATACGGACGGAACTTCGGAATGGCCAAGACGACTGCTGGACACTCGAGTTCAGTAACGGTGTAGTTTTTCTCCGCTTTTGTAAGTGTCCGACTAGCGTAGGCAATGACATGCTGACGGCCCCCGCAGAGCTGAAGAAGCACAGCGCCAACGCCTACACCGCTGGCGTCAGTATGCAGCTCAGTTAACGCCTCCGGATCAAAATGCCGCAGAACCGGTCCAGAAGTCAACAAAAATTTCAGCTGTTGGAACGCCGACTCACAGTCAGCAGTCCACAAGTATGGGGTGTCTTTGTGAAGGAGAGACGTGAGGGGAGAGGCAAGCTATGCGAAATTCTTGATAAAGCTCCGAAAATATGAGCAAAGGTCCAACAAGCTTCGCAAATCTTTCACCGTGTGTGGCTGTTGGAAGTCGCGAATCGCTGCTATCTTTTCAGGGTCCTGTCGCACGCCGTCTTGGTCGACCAGGAAGCCTAGTACGAGGGCTTGACGCTCACCGAAATGACATTTCTTCGAGTTTAAAATAAGGCCAGCTTGCTGGGTACAGTAAAGAACGACCGACAGGTGCTGATTGTGCTCGCGAAATGTCCGGCCGTAGATAATGACGTCGTCTAAGTAGCAGATGCAAATTTCCCATTTGAGTCCGCGGAGCATGGTATCCGTAAATCGTTCGAATGTCGCTGGAGCGTAGCATAAGTCAAAGGGTATAACGTTGAACTCAAAGAGACCATCAGGTGTCACGAAGGCTGTCTTCCCCTTGTCTGAGGGGTGCATGGGAATTTGCCAATATCCTGACCGTAAATCAATAGAAGAGAAATAGGACGCGGAGTGGAGGCAGTCGGAGGCGTCGTCTATTCGTGGTAGGGGGTATACGTCTTTTTTGTGACGGTGTTTAGGCGGCGATAGTCCACACAGAATCTCCATGAGTTGTCTTTCTTCTTGACTAGGATCACAGGAGCAACCCGCGGGCTACATGATTCTTGGATCACTCCTTTCTGTCACGTTGTTTAGGCGGCGACAGTCCATACAGAATCTCCATGAGTTGCCTTTGTTCTTGACTAAGATCACAGGAGCAGCCCAGGGGCTACCTGATTCCTGGATCACTCTTTTCTGTAACATTTCTTCGACCTGCTCGGGGATGTCTTTTTTCTCTGAAGGTGAAACGCGAAGGTGAAACTGGCGTCGCTTGCGCTGTGTGGATGCGGTGTTGCATACGAGACGCCGGTGGCGTATGGAACGTTGCCAGGTTCAGATTTCAATGGCGGCCTGTCCGGACCCAGAGATCCTTAGCACCCTCTGCTGCATCTGACCGCCGCCGTGGTCAGTTGCTTCACAGCTGCTGGGGACTGAGGGCCGGGGTGTGATTGTTGTATTCCAAATCAAGTTTATTTTTCCATAAAGAAATGGAGGGAAGCTTGAAACGCCTGCTTGCCCTGCGCCGCCAGTCGGCCCGGTATTGCACTATCTTCGGAATCGACGCACGTATGGGGGAGTGCTTAACGCGTGCTTCACCTCCACCGCGGGTCGGCCCGGCGTTGCACTACCTTCGAGGTCGGTCAACGTATGGGTATGCTTAACGCCTGCTTTACCTCCGCCGCGGGTCGGCCCGGCATTTCTCTGTCTTCGGGATCGACCCACGTATGGTATTGTGTCGCCATACGGACACACTCCTGGGGAAACTATCCCTTAACAGCTTCGCTGTAAAATTTGTTACGTCTTTGTCTTTCCGAGATCCCAGCGCTGTCTCGACCCCCCAAAGCGAGGAACCCCTACAGACCGGGGACGAACTGAACACTTTTCTGGAAATTCTCAACCATTATAAGCTGGGGCGTACAACTTATCCGAGAGCGGATAAGAACCTTACTAAAAGCGAGGAAGTTATGTGGAGGAAGCTGCAAACGGGGGTATTTCCGAACCCACTGTTGAGCAAATGGTGTCCCTCGTTGTATAGCCCTCGGTGCATAGCCCTCAGTGTAGGCATTGTGATGGTATAGCGGACGTAGTCCACATGGTTTGGACCTGTCCTAGCTTTGATGAGCCAGATAGATGTAGAGAATCCTGGGAGTCCTTGCTACTCAACGAAGAAGAAAATGTTCAACGACAACTCATCGGTCTCGCCATGACCGCCGCCGCGACGCAAGGGATTCCGGCTGATGGTTAGAGAGGACGACTGTGGGTTTAGGCTGAAGCCACTAGCCCTCTATTTGACGGGTGCAAATAAAGTCACTTCTCTCTCTCTCTTTGTGTTTCCTAATTAATGACGACGACGAACGCCGGAGCACTGGCACGAGCGCGTTCGCGCGGTAGCGCCGAAGGGTGCCAACGAGCCAGCTGTAGAAGATGACGATGCTGGAGCCAATCCTCACAGGGCAGGTCTGGTGCCCTCCCCTCTGTGCCCAGTCTGTGGAGAAGATGAAACAATAGATCATTTTTTTCATATTCTGCCGCCGTTTCACTTCTTTAAGAAAAAATGTAGAATAAAGATTTACACAGCTTGGTTTGAGCTTTTCAATTATAAATATCCTTTCTCTAGGAGCCTCCTCTCTCGGACAGTGCCACAGGGATATTTGCTCAACCGTGGAGGATTTTATAATTGCTACAAAGAGATTGTCTTGAATTCTTAAACATTTTATTTTTGTTCATTTCCTCCAGTTAGCTTTACCATTTTCAGTTTTTTAATAAAGATAGCCTAATTTCATCCAAATCTTGGCCAATCCCCCACAGTGGGTGTGCGCCATCGCATAAGGAATACCATACCATACCATACCATACCAATCCTCATGGTGATACTTGGGTGTTAACACACGGACACACGGAAAGTAGCCCTTAAAAGCTTCGCTGTAAAAATAAAGGCACAACAGTACTCAAGGAGTGAGACGGCACAAGGCTCGACGCAAATCATGAGGCAGAGCTGAAAAATTGCCTGGGGTGTATGTCGCGAACGTCTTCCGCAACACGTGAGAAGAGAGGCAATGCGTAAGTTGAGATCTCGCACTGTCTGCCTTCTACGGTGTTGCGTTTCGCCTGCGACACGTGGTTTTGCCGGCGCGTCTGCGGCGGGGCGGCAGACATTTTGGCCCGATCGTCGTCGCCGCAACACTCATCGCCAGGTGTTTCCAGGCGCGACTGCGGCGATGCGACCGCCTAGGGATCATCCTCGCATTCCAGTCATTGTGCCCGAAACAGGCGATGCCAAAGCAGGGATCTCATTCCAGTCATTGTGCCCGAAACAGGCGATGCCAAAGCAGGGATCTCGTTCCAGTCATTGTGCCCGAAACAGGCGATGCCAAAGCAGGGATCTCGTTCCAGTCATTGTGCCCGAAACAGGCGATGCCAAAGCAGGGACCATCCTCTCATTACAGTCATTGTGTCCGACCGGCAGCGCCACGACAGGGTGCTACGAGATCGTGCTCGACATGGTGCTACGGCATCGCTACGACAGTGTGCGTCACCATTAGCCCATTGTACATTCACGTGCTCGTCTTTTGAGGGGTTCCTTCTTGCCCTCAACTGCGAGAGTATAAAAACAGCTGCCCCCGGACGCCAAAAGGAGGGGCTCCGATTTCTTCTGTTGAGTGAAGTGCTCTCCCGTCTCTCTACTTCGGTCAAACCTGACCACCAACTCTTTGCGATGTTAAAATAAACAAGTTGTCTCGTTGTTACCAGTCGACTCATGCTTTGCCGGGACCTTCGGATGCTTCCAGTTGTACCCCAGGCCGCCAGGCCAACGCTACCCTTGGGGCTTGCGACCCAGGTACAACCACGGGCGTCAGCGCCGAGTTCCCAACAGATCGTACCAGCAGTCCGATCCCAAACATCTGGTTGGCAGCGGTGAGATCGCCTCCGACTTCAAACAACTGTCTGCCAGCGGTGAGATCGCGACAACGGAGGCCAGCAGCGAAGAGATGCAGTTGACTGTATGCTGAGCAGCTCAACGACGATCCGGGAGCAGTGCAACGAGCCCTGTGTGACGACTGGTTGCCTGCAGCGGAACGACTGCGCGGAATTCCTCCCTGCGAGGTTTGGTGAGTGCGGGACTTTCTTCTTCTGAGCTTTGCCAGGCTTTTTGTTAGTGTCAGAAACAGAGCTGGTAATTGTGGTTGTCGTTGCTGCCGGGTTAGTTTGCGGCAAGACAATAGTAAGCAGTAGAGAAAGCAGCATTCAGAGCAGCCATGGATTTGAAGTCGTTGCGCAAACCGAAATTGTTGGAGCTTGCAAGAGAGTTGGGTCTGGATGTCTCAGACAAACTAAGAAAACCTGAACTGCTAAAGGCTATTCTTGAGTTAGAGGCTGAGGATGACGAGCTGTCGGAATGCCTTGAGACTATTGAAGAGAGGGAGACTGCAAAAAGACAGGAGCGCGAACTTAAAGAACAAAAAGAGAAAGAAAAAGAAGAGCGTGACCATCAACACGCTTTGGAAATGAAGCGTCTCGAGATAGAGATGGAACGCGCTCGTAATGGAAGTCAGGCACACGGTGCAGGAGAACGCGTATTGTTCAAAATGACTGACCTAATGCGGCCGTTTAAGCTTGGAGAGGACATTGGTTTGTTCCTGGTTAACTTTGAGCGAACGTGCGAGAAGCAGGGGTTCTCTCGGGAAACGTGGCCACAGCGCTTGCTCACTTTGTTACCCGGCGAGGTGGCCGACGTAGTCGCTCGCTTGGATAGAGAGGAAGCAGAGGATTTCGACAAAGTAAAATCGAGTCTGCTAAAAAAGTACCGGCTGTCTGCGGAGGCGTTCCGTCGGAAGTTTCGGGAAAATGAGAAAGGCAGAAGTGAGTCATATACAGAGTTTGCGTATAGGCTTATGTCGAACATGCAGGAGTGGCTCAAAGAAGAGAAAGCGTTTGGTGACCACGATAAAGTTCTGCAGTGCTTCGGGCTAGAACAGTTTTATAGTCGGTTACCGGAGAACGTGCGATACTGGGTCTTGGATAGGCCAGACGTGAGTACGGTGGCTAAAGCCGCTGAGCTAGCCGAGGAGTTTGTGACGCGTCGGGCTCGCGGAGCTAAGGACGGTCAAAAGGGTGAATTTGGCTCGAAGTTTGAGAGGCCAAAGTTCACACCCATGAGAGCAAAGGGGAACACGCGTAGTGCGGATGCGAGTGGAAGCAGTGCGACCGAACCTAAGGAGACGGCGGCAGCCGAAGCCGAACGCAGAAAGCGGTTCGAGATGAGGCGAGCGCGCGTTTGTTATACGTGCCAGAAGCCGGGTCACTTTTCGGCGCAGTGTCCGGAAACAACACCAAAAGTTGTGTTTTTTTCAATAGGCAGCACTGACGAGAACATGAAGCTTCTCGAGCCTTACATGCGAGACCTCCTCGTGAACGGGAAAGAGTGCCGAGTGCTTCGCGATTCCGCAGCTACGATGGATGTAGTTCACCCGTCTTACGTAGAACCCGATATGTTCACGGGCGAGTGCGCGTGGATCAAGCAAGCCGTGGAAGCTCATAGCGTGTGTCTGCCAGTAGCAAAGGTGCTTATTGAAGGACCTTTCGGAGCGCTTGAGACGGAGGCGGCAGTGTCATCTATGCTGCCACCCCAGTACCCGTACCTATTTTCAAACAGGTCCGATCACCTCCTGCGCGAGAAGGGGCTTTTGTTTGGTGAAGCTAGTGTTCAGGCCTTAACCAGATCGAAGGTTCGGGAGCTCGCTGCAAAGGCGGTAGTTGCGGGGCCGACGTTATCAAACAACGAAAAAGGGTCAGAGGCGCAGCAAGCTGATATTCCGAGCACGCCCGAACTGAATAAACTTGAGTCTGTAACGTTAAAGGCGCCAGATACTGGAGAGGAAACGCCCGACGCGGGAAAGTTAGAAGAGCTATCTACTGATTTGCTCATCGCGCCTACGTCAGACGGACTTGATAGGTTGCTAAAAGTCAGCCGGACGGCTTTGATAGCCGAGCAAAAAAAGGATGGCAGCCTGGAAAACGTGCGCTGCAATGTCAAAGAAGGTATCGCCAGGAAAACTGCGCGTTTTGTGGAAAGAGGTGGAGTCCTGTACCGGAAGTATCTAGACCGCCGAGGGGTGGAGTTCGATCAGCTGGTCGTGCCTCAATGCTATCGTCAGGATCTGTTGCGCTTGTCACATGGGGGTTCGTGGTCCGGACACCTAGGAGTTAAGAAAACTAAGGACCGTCTCTTGCAAGAGTACTATTGGCCAGGGTGTTTTCGGGACGCAGACCATTTCGTGAGGACATGTGACACTTGTCAGCGGGTGGGCAAACCAGGGGACAAATCGAGGGCGCCGTTGAAATTGGTACCTATCATTACGGAGCCTTTTAGACGGCTCGTTATTGATACTGTGGGACCTCTGCCGGTAACAGCCACGGGGTACAGACACATTTTGACTGTGATCTGCCCAGCGACAAAGTTCCCTGAAGCAGTGCCGCTTAAAGAACTCAGCTCAGTTGAGATAGTTAATGCACTACTGTCCATATTTGCGCGAGTTGGTTTTCCTGCGGAAATCCAATCAGATCAGGGCACAGTGTTTACTAGCGCTTTGACGACAACTTTTCTCGAAAGGTGTGGGGTAAAGCTGTTACACAGCTCAGTGTACCACCCACAGTCGAATTCCGTTGAGAAGCTCCACTCCGTCATGAAGCGCGTGTTGAGAGCGTTGTGTTTTGAACATCGAACTGACTGGGAGCTGTGTCTGCCTGGGGTGATGTTTGCTTTAAGGACCGCGCCGCATGCGGCTACGGGGTTTTCGCCAGCTGAACTGGTGTACGGTCGCTCGCTTCGATCTCCGCTTCGCATGCTTCGAGAATCATGGGAAGGTAGGGGCGACGACCCAGTCGTGGTGGAGTACGTGCTTAAGCTCCTCGAACGCTTAAGAAGGGCACAGGAGTTGTCAGGTGAAGCAATGACAAAGGCCCAGCAGAGGGCCAAGGTTTATTATGATCGGACAGCCAGGGCCCGTCGTTTTGAGGTTGGCGATGAGGTCATGATATTGCGCACATCGCTAAACAACAAACTAGACGTGCAGTGGGAGGGCCCAGCACGAATTGTTCAGAAACTGTCGGACGTTAACTACGTGGTAAGTCTGCCAGGAAAGCGGAAAGCACAGCAAGTTTACCACTGTAATCTGCTCAAACCTTATAGACAAAGGGAAGCAGTGGTGTGCATGATGGTAAACGTTCCTGAAGAGCTTCCGGTCGAGCTTCCGGGACTAGGCTCAGTGACGAACAGGGAAGACACCGGTCAAGTCATTAGTGACCTTATCAGTAAAGCGCCGCTGTCGCCTGAGCAGAAAACCGAACTACACCAGCTATTACAAGAGTTTCAAGGTCTGTTCTCTGAGAGGCCTGGTAGGACTTCGGTACTTACTCATGATATAGAACTTACCTCCCCAGAGCCAGTACGATCCAAGGCGTATCGGGTGTCACCCCGCCAGAGCGATATTATGGAGGCTGAGGTAAAGAAAATGCTACAGCTCGGTGTTATTGAGGCAGGTGAGAGTGATTATACCTCCCCTTTGATTTTAGTTGAGGTACCGGGCAAGGAACCTCGTCCTTGCGTCGACTACCGCAGGCTTAATTCCCTCACTAAGGATCAAATTTATCCGATCCCTAACATCGAGGAGCGCCTTGAGAAAGTTAGTAGCGCTCAGTTTATTTCCACCCTAGATCTTGTCAGGGGTTATTGGCAGGTTCCACTTACAGAAGAGGCTAGTAGGTATGCGGCGTTCATTTCACCAATGGGAACATTCCGTCCTAAAGTGTTGAGTTTTGGTTTGAAGAACGCGCCATACTGTTTTTCAAGTCTCATGGATAAAGTGTTGCGGGGACAGCAAGAATTCGCTTTACCGTATCTAGACGACGTAGCGATATTCTCCGCATCCTGGTCTGAGCATATGGCACACTTGCGGGCAGTGCTAACCCGCCTGCGCGAAGCGGGCTTGACAGTCAAGGCTCCTAAGTGCCAGATAGCACAGGCCGAGGTTGTCTACCTCGGTCACGTGATTGGTCAGGGTCGTCGCCGCCCCTCTGAAATAAAAGTGGCCGCTGTGCGAGACTTTCCGCAACCGCGCACAAAGACCGATATTCGGTCGTTCTTGGGTGTCGCCGGCTACTATCAGAGGTACATCCCTAGGTACTCTGATATCGCGGCTCCCCTGACGGATGCTCTAAGAAAGACAGAGCCTCAAACAGTCGTCTGGGACGAGACCAAGGAAAGAGCTTTTAGCGCCCTAAAGAGTGCCCTAACAAGCCAGCCTGTGCTACGATCGCCAGACTATACAAAAGGGTTCATTGTTCAGTGCGATGCTAGTGAGCGAGGCATGGGCGTTGTACTGTGCCAACGGGAAAATGGAGAAGTAGAACACCCCGTCCTGTATGCTAGTCGTAAGCTGACCAGTCGTGAGCAGGCGTATAGCGCCACCGAGAAAGAGTGTGCATGTCTCGTGTGGGCCGTTCAGAAATTGTCATGCTATCTAGCCGGCTCGAGGTTTATCATTGAGACGGATCACTGCCCTCTCCAATGGCTGCAGACCATCTCTCCCAAAAATGGCCGCCTCCTGCGCTGGAGCCTCGCTTTACAACAATATTCCTTTGAGGTGCGTTACAAAAAGGGGAGTCTCAACGGTAACGCCGATGGCTTAAGTCGAAGCCCCTAACGTAGGAATCAGCCTCAAAATTGTTTGTTACTGATGTTTTTCTTCCTGAGGCAGGATTTTTTTTTAACATATTGCTTTTGTTTAGTGTTTCAAAGTGATGATATGCTTTCTAGTGCAATTTTTCAATTTGTGGACGCGTTCTGAGTGATGCTAGACTATACTGTAAGGAACTAGGCAGTGGTATAAAAAGGGGAAAGAGCCTGGCAGGGCTTAGTGAGGGTTGTGCCGTGCTTGCTGACTGAGCGGTTGAGTTTCAGCGTAGTTCTAACGCTTGCCGGGAACGAGAACAAAAATGTGAACTCTCCCGAAGTCACTTTGCAGTGTCCCGTGCGAACCTGAACAAGAGAACGAGGCCTTCTCTGTGCGCTGCGCTCAAGAAACGTCGAGGGACGCCCGACTTCGGTTATGAGCATCATCGAGCGACATCCCTCCGGACAGCGGATGCAGTCCCCTGTCCATCGGGATCTCCTTCCCCCGGCGGGGCGGTCTGTTGCGTTTCGCCTGCGACACGTGGTTTTGCCGGCGCGTCTGCGGCGGGGCGGCAGACATTTTGGCCCGATCGTCGTCGCCGCAACACTCATCGCCAGGTGTTTCCAGGCGCGACTGCGGCGATGCGACCGCCTAGGGATCATCCTCGCATTCCAGTCATTGTGCCCGAAACAGGCGATGCCAAAGCAGGGATCTCATTCCAGTCATTGTGCCCGAAACAGGCGATGCCAAAGCAGGGATCTCGTTCCAGTCATTGTGCCCGAAACAGGCGATGCCAAAGCAGGGATCTCGTTCCAGTCATTGTGCCCGAAACAGGCGATGCCAAAGCAGGGACCATCCTCTCATTACAGTCATTGTGTCCGACCGGCAGCGCCACGACAGGGTGCTACGAGATCGTGCTCGACATGGTGCTACGGCATCGCTACGACAGTGTGCGTCACCATTAGCCCATTGTACATTCACGTGCTCGTCTTTTGAGGGGTTCCTTCTTGCCCTCAACTGCGAGAGTATAAAAACAGCTGCCCCCGGACGCCAAAAGGAGGGGCTCCGATTTCTTCTGTTGAGTGAAGTGCTCTCCCGTCTCTCTACTTCGGTCAAACCTGACCACCAACTCTTTGCGATGTTAAAATAAACAAGTTGTCTCGTTGTTACCAGTCGACTCATGCTTTGCCGGGACCTTCGGATGCTTCCAGTTGTACCCCAGGCCGCCAGGCCAACGCTACCCTTGGGGCTTGCGACCCAGGTACAACCACGGGCGTCAGCGCCGAGTTCCCAACAGATCGTACCAGCAGTCCGATCCAAACAACGGCCACCTCCACGGGCGCCAGAGCCCTCGGCTACCTATGCCACCTTGGGGCAGCCGGGCGCGCGCGCTGGATTACACTTTTACAGTGGAGCTGTTAGAACCTCGCTGGATCTCTCTTGACGTTCGCAGCTTCGCCGAGTTGGGGGAGAGGGAGCTGGGAGAGAGTGAAATCAGAGTATAAAACTAGCATAGTGCAGCATAGCGACCCGGCGAGGGTGGGTGGAACCTAGCGGCGGGGAAGGAGCGGGGCGGAGGGGACACAGATGGTGTGACGTCATTGCTCTCCGATAAAAACCCGCTTGCTTGCTTCGGCTTGCTTCTTTCTCGCAGTGGAAAAAATTATGCAAGGCTCTGCAATCGCAAACACCAGAGAACAGTGGAGCTGGGCGAAGCCCAGCAAAAGTTAGACTAACTGTGCAGTTTGGCATTACTTTACTGGCCTTCCCCCAGCTCCGCTGGTCTCTGGTGTTTGCGATAGCAGGGACACGCATAACTGCATTTGCTGAGGAGCGCGAAGAATGGGGCGGGCGGAGTAAAACCCGCCCGCGCGCGCAATGTCGGAGGCCATGAAAGCACGGCACGCTGTGTTTCCATCACCGCTGAGCGGGTACGAAAAAGTGTAGGAGGCTATGGCGAGGCTCCGAGATTGTCGTATGTGACATGCAGCTGCACGTTCATAGAGAACTTCCTGAAGCAGGTGAAATCGGCTGTTGCCGCTTTGCAACGGTACATGTCAGTGTGATATAGAAGCTATGTGCCGCTTGTCAGTCTCTCCGAGCTGGATGCTGCTTGAGGTGCATCATCGTTAATATTAAAGTTCGTATGCGTCCCACAAAATGCCTTCCCACCTCGGTGTCGTGTGCGGGGTATATTGAGTTACAAAGTTCACAGGTTGGCAAATATGCACATATCTACATTTTGACCACGTGTGCTCGCAAAAGGTACGCAAGTTTTACGGGAGCAAGCGCAAAAAGAGGCAGCGGGAGAAAGGCGCACATTTGGTGGGGCACGTTGGTGCGTGTGGATGCGAAGCTCGCTTCTCGGGGACACAGCTCCAGGCACAAGCCGTAACACCACTTCAAGACTTTCACTAGAAGCACATTTTGTCAAACAGAAGAGAGGCCGTCGCATGTAAATGAGCCGTTCAGTTGTACTGCACGCTTCGGAGTTTGAATCCTTGGTCAGTGGTCACCCTTTGATGCGAATGACTCATTGTGGGATGCACAGTTCTTTAGCATACAGCGTGGCGAGATAGGTGTGTATCCTCCATGCTAATAACCAATTTTAACAGTAGCCATCATGTTCATCACATCTTCCTGTTTGTGCCTCTTTTCTATAGGGCTGATTTCCCTCAGCAATGTTGTAGTGTAGCGGGAAGCACGACAGAAAAAGAAAGTAAAACACAGGAGTGCTACATTAGTGTCTCAAGTTCATCTGCACTTTACCTTTATCTTCCTTCGAACCTTTCATGCTACAGCGCGTCGTGCCCTTGACGACACGTCTGCTGCTACAGTAGCGTCACAAACAATCAATAAAACAATGCGATCAATTCGACACGAGGCAATCTGCCCTGCACTTTCTCAAGCTCACTGCCCCAGCTGCTTCGTCTATACATTTGAGCCACTGCGATAGCTTCTCCATCGACTTTGTGAACTATATAGGGACCCTTATAAGCCGCGAAATGTCAAGACTAGGTATTTTATTTTACTTGATGGCCGCATGTTTCTTTGCAGTTAAGCAGAGTAACTGCAAAGCCTTGGAACTGTGGCACCAGATAAATTTCGAGTGAGATTCAAACCACACTCGGGTGGGCGTCCCAATTCACTGGAAAGTGTGTTTTGCAGCGGTTCATGCCGTAACAGTCGCAGCTGCCGGGCCACTCTGCGGAACCCGCGTCACACCGGAAGACCTCAGCAAAACGCCGGTCGCATCGGGCCATGTCGTTGCACACTTCCCTGCCGTCCGGCTCGCCGCACTGGACAAAGCACAGAAGGCGGAAGAAGAGCCTGTCGAGACCAAACTTCAGGTCGACTGCGTCCTTCGTGACTCTATGGGACGCAGCTGAAGCAGCTTCCTCTTCGTGGCTAGCTTCCTCGGCGAGCCGCCTAGTCTCAAGCAGCCAGGCGAGCTGTGCTGACCAACGGGTACGCATGAATTTCTTGGCCTGCGTCTGGTCCACCGGTCGACCCAGCACCATCGACGCCGAAGCGGCGAAGCACCGGTTGATGTAACCGTGAGCCCACGTTGGAAAGTACCCGGCGTCGGAATCGAAAATGGAGCGCAGGATGAGCGTGCCCAGAGTTGCGTATTGTGTCACTGCAATAAGTCCAAGGGAGTATCTTACACTGATGAAGAAATAAAAGCAATGGAACTGATGACAGCAGAGGACTGTCTGTTGCATGTACAGTTCCCACGTTGTGAAACACGACAGGGAAACCTTATACGTAGAACGCTCCATGTACATGTGCTTTCGTCGAGAGTGCCATGTCATGTCGCTACGAGTATTATAACTATATGCGCTGCGGACTCTTATATAAGTGTACGAGCCAAAATTACGCCGATGTCGCATGAACTGCAAATGATTGAAACGAATGTATGCGAATTTGTTAGCTCTAAACTGACACGTTTCATACCATGAGTACTGTACATTTCGGGCATTTCATGAGCACTTGTAACGCCAACATTGGCTTAACAACACCTGCAGACGGGCTAGATGCTGCGTTGCAGATCGTCGGAAAATAAGCGCACAGGAAGACACTCACGAACAGCCGAACGAACAGTCCTGTGTCTTTCTCGGCTGTTCGTGAGCGTCTTCCTGCGCGCTTATTTTCCGTCGATCTGCAACATTGGCTGTTAATCATGACCATCGACGAGTGGTTGTTTGCTAGCAATAAACTCTTGATCCGAAGGCTAGGTACATGGTCCTAATGTAAAGAAATGGATTCCTAAATCCTGTATAGAAGTACATTCGTTAACAAGTATCTCGGCGGCTGAATGTACACCTTTCGATATATATTCATTCATGCGTGTTAATTAAAAGTGTGCAGTGCTGCTCGAAACTGACTACGAAATGAAGAGCGGCTGTAACAAGAATAGAAGAAAACCCATTTCATTCAGCTTGCAAGCCCGGCAACCTGTTGAACATAAGTGTGCACATGCACTGTCTAATGGCGTGTGTGCGAGCGACGAATGTGCTCACTTGTCTGAATCTTGTGGTCCATGGAGAAATATGCGAAGACGCTGCTTCCAGACAGGTAGGCCGAACTGACCAGAAAGTTGGCGTCGGCGCGGTAGCCGACGTGTCCTCGCAGCTGTGGCAGCCAGTAATCTTCCGGGACCGTTTCCTCCTCGCCCACTCTCGCAGCTGCTAGAGCGGCGATGTTGGGAAGGAAGTGAGGGCCCAGAGTCGGCACCAGAGGCACCGTCGGCAGGCTGGCGTTCCCTGTTTCGTCTGCGGACACGAAAAAATATATGGGGGGCATGACGCCGAGGCTATCGGCTAGCGTCACTGGCGTCTGAACTGAACGAACCATCGTGTCGTGCCTTTCCCCGCTTCTTGTATATAGTCGCTTAAAATAACCAACGCCCGTGAAGTGTCGAAGCTTCAAGCAAAACAATCAGCTTCACAGTGACAACCGATACAGGATTCACCTTATGTACTCAGAGCTTGAAAACAACGCACCATTGTTCCTTCACACAATTTTTTGTGAAGCCTGTGCACCATATTGTAACGATAATGCATATGTACCGTCGCGAGATAGCTGAGCGATAGCACAGAGAGCGCTTCAAGACATGTACATTTGGCTGAGTAGTTCGTTGTGCGGGTGCCTAATTTAAAGACAGCTGAGTGTTGTACCATATTCGCTGCTACGCTTCGGCTTCGGGACGAACGTTCGCGCCATATGGCGAAATATGACCGCCGAGTGCTTCAACCTATACAACGAAGACATTTCGGATGCTTCAAACCGCTGAAAACGTTGTGTTTCCAGAGGCGAGCATCAACGACCTGCGCAGGCGACCATCAACGACCTGCGACCGAGCATCAACGACCTACACAGGCGCCGCCTGCGCAGGCGCCTGTGTATGTGTTTTTGCCCATTGCGCAAACTTATCCATCTCTGACCCGCACTACACGTGGAAGGGGGAACGTCATTCGACACGGGAATCTGCAAGCACAGACGTGACGACAGAGCACGACCGAACGTGCTTCCTCCAATGAGTCTTTTATTGCGATAGCAATTATATGGACACTCAAGGCGCATTTTTGCCATCGCCGTCTCCGTCGCCGTGACGTTCCGTATAAAGTAGTGCGATAACAGCGTCGCCGCGCGCCGTATGCTGTATGTGATAGTGAAAGCACGTGACGGAAGGCGACAATCGCAGCTATGTCGTGCGTGAAGGAAGAAAGCGGAGAGCAAACGCCCCGTCTTCCTTCGCGCGAAATGCCGTGGGGGAATGGGAGGGAGAGAGAGAGGGGGGGGCGTCGGCGTTGTGCACTGGCAGCTGTGCATTTTGCGACCGGGCGCAAGAACTGACAATCGCGGCTCAATCTCGCGCGCGATCTATTGAGGAAAACGGGGAGGCAATGCGAGAGGCAGGGGCGGTGGCTTCGACTCCGCCAACAAATGCGTACTTTGCACGCTGCGCGCGGTCGCATGCCGCATCGTGAAAGGGATCTGCAGACGGCTCAGACCTTTGTGCGAGCCGTGTTCTCTCCGCACTTGCGTTGAAGCGACAGATCGCACGAAGGTCACTTCGCTCGCGGCTGGTGCCGCGCTTGCTCTCAGCAGCGTTTTGACAGCGTGTCCGCGCTCATCGAGTGAGATCTGTTGATGTTTGCTTGTGCACGCTGAAACCGTGCTTGTTACTTCATTTAGTACGAGTATGCTTCCAAGTTTATACGGCCGATGAAACTACTGTCCTTACTTCGTCTAGCTGTCCACTAATTTGCTATCGCAATGAATGCTTCGCCTTGCGGGCGAAACTGCGACTGTTTTTTTTAAAGCGAAAGCTTTACTGGCCGCGAACTTGCGATATCGCCGTGGCCGTGCTCTGAGGAGGCACATGACGTCACACCGCGTTCCTCGTCGTTGCGTTCGCTTCCGCTCGCTTCGCCAGCTGCGTCGCCTGCCTCATAACATGTCGGAGGATTGAAAAGGAGAGCTCGCGTGCGCCGCAGCCACAGTTGAGGCGGCTCTATGGACTGCGACAATTCTGACAAGCAGGAGGAGGCTTGGAATCGACATCGGAACGAGATGAAGAGGAAACGAATCGCCCAGGAAACAGACGAACAGCGCGCCGAACGACTGGCTAAACGCCGCAACATAGACAACCAGACTAACCTGGACTTGCAATCAAGGTTAACCAAGGCTAACCATGGATTTGCAATCCATGCCTATTATGCCTTAGCCTTTGCTGCGTATACCCTGGCGTAGCCGAGCTAAGCCGCTGCCAATTTTTTTCCTTCCGGGTCAACTAATGTTACCGGGAAAGTATGAAAATTATGACAGAATGCATCTGACGAGGACATTCAACGTTAATGCAATTAGCATTCAAGCAATGCATAGTGAAAAAGCGTATTGCTAAAGACATCTTTACTTACGTGTGTTGAAAGGGGGGGGGGGGCAGGCTAAATATGGTGGTCGCATGCACTAATACACGCATGCGCCACAGTGCGATTACAGAAAATTCCGTACGTGCCTTCGGACATCACAAAGAACGCTTCACTAAAAGCGACCTCACAACGCAGCCAGTTTTTTGTCCCGCTGGCACTGTAGAATTCGGGTTCAGCATATCTGACTTCTAGTCGACTAGGCTCTATAGATGTCTAATTCAGTTATAAATCTGTTTTTCATTGTCGGCTGCATTGTCATTGTCATTCTCACTCTAATCAGCTGGACATGCACCTGTGGATTGCGCTCGCAGCAACCGACACTTGGAGACCGAAAAGTGCCTGAAGCGCAAAAAATGCTAATCGCATTAAAAGCAATAGCGTGTTGGAGCAGCTTTCGCCTTTCGTTCATGAGCACTCTTTGGAGCTGACCACTCTTAACTTCTACAGGTCCTCTCCGTTGATCTACCTGGTGAAGCTCCAGGTAGCACGCTGTTGCAACGGTACGCTGAGATTGAGGAGCTCCACGCAACAACACATATATAGACGCGAGGCTAATCATAAGCGCTGTCATCTGCGAGAGTGTGTACTGTATTATTTAATCTGTTTCCAACATTAGGAACGCCAGTAGAGCGTGTATAACGTAAATATAGCGCTCGGATTCCTTCCTTTGTTATCACCCACCGTTTGTATGACCGGACTCCCATGTTGACGTTGTACTAGTGGCAATGCTGATTTGATGATGTGAAAAGGATGTCGTGCGGCGCAGCCAGTGCTAAAGTTGTTTGTTAGTCACCTGAATTAGTATTTTCTTGTTTTCAATTGCTGTATATTTTTTTTTTGAAACCCTCTGAATCAGTTGAATCTTGTAACTTCCGTAACAACATTGTTAAAAATATCGGTTGATGACTGCAGTATTTGTAAACAACTAAAATACCAACGCATGCTGCGCGCCTCTCCGACCACTGAAGAAGCGCGAAAACCGATAGCACTGAAATACAAATCGCTACATTGTCCCGGTTCGGGTTGCCCTTTTTCAGTGTATAGTGCACTGGTATGAATAACACGACATCAACAGAGGTCAGAGTTCACCGTACAAGAGCGCACCGAAAGTATACGCACCGTACAGGACGAGACGCGCATTGGTCAGCCTGCGCCTGTCGATCACGACACCCGCGTTGACACGACTGTCATTGCGAAGCGTGGACGTTACGTCCTTGAACATCGCCAGGGCTCCCGCGACCTCGTCCTTTCTCTGGAAGGTTTGCGCCACCCAGAGCGGGTAGAACCGATCGAATTTGGCCGCAGTGAGTCGCAAACAGCTCGACAAACTCGCATCGGCCACAGAACTCGAGGCCTGCTCTTCCATGGACGGTGCGTACTTCATCACCTGTGTCCACAGCAGAAAAAAATTGGGCAATGGAAATAATCCAAAATGACTCTGCTGAATGCGTTGTTTCCGCAAGATCACACTCGGCTTGCTTTGTTGTCGCTCAGTAGGGTGGCTACAAACAATTCATCAACATCAGCCTGGTTACGCCCACTGCAGGGCAAAGGCCTCTCCCATACTTCTCCAACAACCCCGGTCATGTACTAATTGTGGCCATGTCGTCCCTGCAAACTTCTTAATCTCATCCGCCCACCTAACTTTCTGCCGCCACCTGCTACGCTTCCCTTCCCTTGGGATCCAGTCCGTAACCCTTAATGACTATCGGTTATCTTCCCTCCTCATTACATGTCCTGCCCATGGCCCCCCCCCCCCATTTCTTCTTCTTGATTTCAACTACGATGTCATTAACTCGCGTTTGTTCCCTCACCCAATCTGCTCTTTTCTTATCCCTTAACGTTACACCCATCATTCTTCTTTCCATAGCTCGTTGCGTCGTCCTCAATTTAAGTAGAACCCTTTTTTGTAAGCCTCCAGGTTTCTGCCTCGTACGCGAGTACTGGTAAGACACAGCTGTTATACACTTTTCTCTTGAGGGATAATGGCAACCTGCTGTTCATGATCTGACAATGCCTGCCAAACGCTCCCCAGCCCATTCTTATTCTTCTGATTATTTCAGTGTCATGATCCGGATCCGCAGTCAAGACCTGCCCTAAGTATTCCCTTACCACTTCCAGTGCCTCGCTACCTATCGTAAACTGCTGTTCTCTTCGGAGACTGTTAAACATTACTTTAGTTTTCTGCAGATTAATTTTTAGACCCACCCTTCTGCTTTGCCTCCCCAGGTCAGTGAGCATGCATTGCAATTTGTCCCCTTAGTTACTAAGCAAGGCAATAACATCACCGAATCGCAAGTTATTAAGGTATTCTCCATGAACTCTTATCCCCAATTCTTCCGAATCCAGGTCTCCGAATACCTCCTTTAAACACGCTGTGAATAGCATTGGATAGATTTTATCTCCCTGCCTGACGCCTTTCTTTATTGGGATTTTGTTACTTTCTTTGTGGAGGACTACGGTGGCTGTGGAGCCGCTATAGATATCTTCCAGTATTTTTACATATGGCTCATCTACACCCTGATTCCGTAATGCCTCCATGACTGCTGAGGTTTCGACTGAATCAAACGCTTTCTCGTAATCAATGAAAGCTATATATAAGGGTTGGTTATATTCTGCACATTTCTCTATCACTTGATTGGTAGTGTCAATATGGTCTATTGTTGAGTAGCCCTTACGGAATCCTGCCTGGTCCTTTGGTTGACAGAAGTCTAAGGTGTTCCTGATTCTATTTGCGATTACCTTAGTAAATACTTTGTAGGCAACGGACAGTAAGCTGATCGGTCTATAATTTTTCAAGTCTTTGGCGTCCCCTTTCTTATGGATTAGGATTATGTTAGCGTTCTTCCAAGATTCCGGTACGCTCGAGGTCATGAGGCATCGCGTATACAGGATGGCCAGTTTCTCCAGAACAATGTGCTCACCATCCTTCAACAAATCTGCTGTTACCTGATCCTCCCCAGCTGCCTTCCCCCTTTGCATAGCTCCCAAGACTTTATAAGGCTGTTATATTAAGGCTCCCAAAGCAGTTATATTAAGCATATAACATGCATTCTCGTCATTATTGCGTTATGAGACGCATGTGCGGTTTACTGATCGGTACGCGGTTGCCGGCTTTGCACTTCGCGCAATGATCCCGATGATCGTGCTTTTGCAGAAGCTACAGAAAGTGAGGGCGTTTAACAGAGGAAGAAAGCTATGGCGTGAATAAAAAAATAGTGGTTGATTCGGGAAGGCCAGTGAAAATGTTCTGAATGTGAACCTCAAGAACCCCAAACCAGTCTACGTGAAGGAAAATTAGAACAACCTGTTCACTTGAATTCTGTTACATAGATAGTACATTCGCAGTCGAAAAGATGATATTCGATATTAAAATTAGTTAATGTCATTATTAACTATTTAGTCATTGGTTTTCCTGTACTATTCACAAATAAAGTTTCGCTACATGGTGTCAAGAAAGCTGCCATGCGCCTTTAGCTAAGCTTTCAGCGTTTTAAATCAAGACTTTGGGGTGTCGAACTCGCCGTATGATATATAATACGATATGCTTTATGGGGTTAAATACGCATATATAACACAGAAGTACAATATCGCCAGCTTAATACATCTACCTCCTTGAAGCTACCTCTGAGTGTCTCACTACATTGATGACAAGTAATGTTTCAGAGCTGAACACTGTGAGAATGTTTCTACACCTGCGCAAGCAAGACGAGTAGGGAGTACATGCTGGCTTGTCGTAGCGGTCGTTGCCTCAGACGACCAACGGTGTTGCGTATGCTTCCCGCTGCTCTTATCTGCACCGTCATCTGGCGCTGAGCGTCACTCCTGAACCTAGAAGGCAGGCCTCGTTCCAAGGCGCCTCTCCAGTCGATTTCAGGAGCGATGTACTTGAGTTCCTCCGGACCTTTGAGCGCCGACCAGGTCTGGTCGTTGCCGTTGTACAGCTCGTAATCAACGACATGGTCAATAGTTAAGAGCGTCGAAGGGTTGATCCAGGCTGGCATTGACTCTTCCCCGAGATCGCGGAGAGCACCTGCTACAAACATTCTGGTCTTTTGAGAGTTCCGAGAAAACGTCGACGCTAGCGACTGTCCCACATCCACGTGGAGTGTCCGGTTTGCCGAGAAATCTATGCGAACGAAGGACGAGAGACCGCTCTTCAGGGTAGTGCTGACCGCTAGATCGAGCAGAGCGGCGAACGTGGAGACGTTCTCCCACTTCCGGATCTCGATGCCTATCGCTTCGAGAACGGCGGTGGCATTACTCGTTTCGCTTTGGCCGGTGGACGCCATGAAACAACTGGTGTAGAACAGCGCCATTTGAGTCTCGAAACTCTCCGTACGTTCGCCGCTGGAGTTTTCGAAGTGGGCAGTCGCCTTGTTCGCGAGTGCGTCGGCGACGCGACGGTTGAAGGTGGTCACGTGCTCCTCCAGGAAAGGCCTCCTATCGGGATCCCTCGCTCCCCACCATCCGCATACGCTCTCGTAGAAGTCTTCACACGGTCGCGCGTCGGGGTTCATTGCGTCCAGCATGTACCTGACGAAAGGAAGTCGGGGGAAAAGCGTCATCACAAAACTTCACCATGCGTGAATGATCTCGTCGACAACGTTTTGTGTCAGCGAAAAGAAAACTATTTAGGCAAAACGCGCAAAGGCAACAGCGCTTTTAGCAGGGTGTTTTAGCATTTGGGTTGGTTATTAAATAAATAGTAATATACCACAATTATTCAGTAGATAATATCTTTACTTAATGATATCACGGAAGCATACTGTGTAGATTGAATTGAGGTAGTAATTAGATCAATATTATTAAAATTAGGCTAGCGTTCTTAACCGAAATATGCAAATCCAACACGCATGATCGAATCTATGTGAAGCGAAGCTATCTTGAGCCGGTTAAATAATTGCTATACACAACTAAGTGCGATGCACGCAAATGTCTTTATTTTAACAAGCTTAATTTCATGAAATGCTTATGCAGCACAACGCTGACAAGCTATGCCAAAATGCAACCACCATTTTAGTTGCATGCACAGGGTTAGACGTCGTGGCGACATTTGATCATTGTTGGGGGAATAATGGCGTGGAAAGGTGTACGCGGACATATATGTACTATAAACCGTGTGGTATAGTACAGATATATAGGCACATTTAAGGTATCTATACATCTTCAGTCGCAGTGGCACATGGCCATTCTGGGGGGTGAGCACGCACGCATGGCCCAAGATTGCGGGTGTAGGCCATATATAGAAAATTTCAGAGAAACGACTAAATATCACGCGCTATTTAATAAATAGGTCTGTGTGCTTTACAGGGGCTTTTGAAACGACATTACATGTATACGTTTCATGTCATTATTTGTTGACTGCGCCCAACAGAGGTGATCGAGCGCACTGGTACCATTCTAGAGTGCAGCATGCAGTGCTTATATAAGCCAGTGAGAATATACATACATATACTGTGAGGTACTGCCAGAGGCGAATTCGTGGTAGGCAATGCAAAGGAAGCTTAGCTGAAAAAATACTAAGACGATGGGACATAATGCGAAACTTCAAGCCAGTCATCCGAGGAGTTCATATCCGGCTGAAGACATGCGATAATCACACGCTGCAGTCAACTTCTTCTGAAAGACTGAACCTGAAAAACAGCCTGAGAGTGTAATCACCCCTTTAGAAGACATCCACGACTGACACTACAGTTTGCGCGTCACTGTCAGACGAGCATGAGAATGAATGAAACCACGTTTATTCCACATTAAAATGCGCCGAAGACGCTGCGGTGGAAAGAGATGGGTATCATTGCAAAAGGGGAAGGGTGAGGCTGTCTCAGTTTTGTTAACGAACGTCCTGGAGGCAGCTAAGTGGGGGCCGCATGATGCTTGTGGCTGTCGCCGAGCCGGTCCTGGAGGAACAACAGCAGTGCTCGCCAGAGCTCGCCAGCCACGAACATGAGGCTCGCGATGCTTGCTTTCACCATAGCGTCACGCGCGGAAATGGCCGTCAGCTTTTTTTTCGCATGCCTGGAGCCGAATGCGAAATTTGGATCACGGGCTCAAAGTTTATAGCATTAGGGACAATCGTCTGACTCGTTCGTCAGCCTAAAGCAGTTAGCCGAATTTTCATATTTACTCATGCGATCATCGCCTGGAGTCATTTTCAAATGTAGGCTTCCGTGGCGAAAGCAGTCCGGAGAAAATCGATCAATTATCGTGTAGTTTCTTTACTTAAGGACTTTTGAAAGTAAATTTCTGGGACGTCCCGTGTTCAGCGTGTCCACACGAGAAGAAACAGTTTCATTGTCATGTTGTCGTAGCCACATAAAAACTATGGTATACAGACATAACATGCGGTTAGTGAAACGGTGGGTTGTCCGTCCGCATCGACCTAAGAACGCGAAATTTCGTTCTTTGACGACATGTGATCCATGTCAGCTTTTTTTCCCACCTTGCATCTTCTTACACCTCCTCCACATCCGCATGGTTCGCCCCTTTTCCTGCTCATTGATCTTTTGTTTGAACAAACCAGTTTCTGTAAGCGCTCGTCGCGCCGTTTTCTCAGCCTGTTCGCTCTCATCCACCAGGAATCCACACCAACCAGCCCAGCTTTCCACGCTACCAAATAAAAACGCGACACGCGCCCACTCACCGGGTAACGTTACGGCATCCCGCAAGGGCGCCCTCGTCAGCGCAGGCACCGGCGAACTCGGGCGCTGCCCTCAGAGCGGCGGCCGTGGAGTTCCGGCTGTGCTTTAAGTAGATGACGGCGAACGCCACCGTGATGACTGCTGCCAGAATGACGACGATAAGGCAGCACACGTGCTCGGGAGATAGCGGGAAGTTCCACGACGCCGGAGGGCTCTGTGCCGCCTCCTGCTTCGACGACTTCTGACCAGCCGAGGCGACGTTCGGCTCTGCCGTGCGGTCCTTGGGCGAGCGGTGGCCAGGCGAGCCCGTGTGGGGTTCTGGCGCTCTACGTACCACGGACGATCTAGCTGCGCAGCGACGCGGGGACGACCACGACTCGAATTCGGAGCCGTAAATCGCGGCAAGCACAATCAAATAGAATCTTCCAGAAAAAAAAAAATGAAATATTTATGGACCCGATAAAGAATCCTTGCCTTTTTTTGTCTCGTTAAAAAGCGTCAAACTCCATTACGTCAGGATCTAATCATCAAAACATCATTATAGTCATAAGCATGTCATCATCATCTTGCTGGTTGGTCCGATGCATTGCAGTCGGTCATGATGTTGCACGGAAAATTCAGCGGGGTCAGGAAATTCGCTGACTTGTTCAACTTCCATCGTTTACGTATAATTTATTTTTTTTTCAATCTTCAATGCTAGATAAACATTACGGCGTTTTAGATTAGGGAACGCTAGCGGCTTGCGTACGCAAGAACTCGGGGCCACGGTATGGCGCATGCGGCTTGCGTTCCCTGATCCAAAACTGCCTATTCTCGTAGCATAAAAAAAATGCAAGCGAAGCGTGATGCGAGGAATCTGAATTACTCGGCAGCAAGCAAACGCCGGCTTACCCGACGCCGAAGTGAGCAGTCGTCCAGAAGAGGCCGTCATTCGGGATTCCACGACGGTGGCTCCAGTGGTGGCGGTCGTCGTGTCCCTCCCTTCGGTGGCCTCGACTACAGCCGTGGTCTCGGTCGCCGCGTAGAGGGACGTGGCCGACGCTTCGGGCAGGGCGGGCGCCACCGCCGGCGCATTGCGCTGTTCCTGCCGCTTCGCTGGGGTCGAGGCGCCTGTGCTGGGAGCGTTTCTCTTGGCGGATTTGAACTTCCTGACAGCGCTGCGAAGGAAGCGGCGCGGGAAGCTTTACGCGCGTCCAATAGGTCTACGATTTATAAGGCTCTTCCGTCGATCTCTACAATGACCCGTTCGATCCGATTTCACTCCAACCGCTTGCAGTGTTGCACGCCCGCCACGGAGGCGCAATGGCTATGGCTATTTGCGGTTGAACAAGAGGTCGCGGGTTCGATGTGCCCGGCCGCGGCGGCTGCACTTTGATGCTGGGCGAAATAAAGAAATAATCGTGCCCTTGGATTTAGGTTCACGTTAAAGAACCCCAGGTGGTCAACATCGATCCGGAGTGCTCCACTACCGCGCCCTCATACTCCACTCTGCACTCTGCAGTTTCGGGACTTCGAAAGCCCTAAGTTATGTTATTTCATCTTCTTCCCTATTAGCGTTAGAGCTCCTCGTCTGCCCCCTTTCTGAGAAGAAATTGTCTCTTAGAAAAAAAGACATATATATATCCTCATCAACATAACCTATCTAATACACTGGAATCAATTCAAAACCGTGCAGCCCGGTTTATCTACTCTGAATATTCTTATCATGCAAGCGTGTCTGAACTAAAATCCCGTGCCGGTCTTACTAATCTAGAATCGCGACGTCTTATTTCTAGACTGTGTCTTTTTCAGAAATTCTATCATTCACCACTCCACATTTCAGCTATATTACCAGCTCATCGTCAGTCCAGCCGCATTAACCACAGCAAAGCCGTGTATCCTCCCCCGGCGCAGACTACCTCTCATCTACGATCATTTTTTGTGAAAACCGCCAGGGACTGGAACGGTCTGTCTGCCGACATCACGCACCACTCCGACACTCATCACTTCAAGGCTGCTCTCAAAACACTGTTTTGTTAAAGCCCATCCCTCATGTAATACCCCATCTCTGGGGCCTTTGAGGTATAATAAATAAATAAATAAATAACGTAAATTCACCGGAAAGCTCCCATCAGCGCGGCAATTGAGCCCGCTATGTCGGTCCCTGTGACCGGAGCTGTTTGTCCCGCCGGCCTCGCTGCCTTGCTGACCGACCGGCTCGGACTGCCGGGCGGAGGCGATCGGCTCGGGCTATTCGCTTTGCTTCTGCGCGATGTCACCGCGGAGGGGCTGCCGGCCGATTTGGGCGGACTTCTGGTTCCGCCACGTCCGGGTGCAGCCGCTCTGCTGGGCAGCGCTGCTTCCGAGGGCTTGCCGCTTTGGGGCGAGTGGGACATGTCGGCGAAGAAAGCCGGAACTGCGGTGGCCGAGGGGACGGGATTGAGCGAGACCGCTGATGTTCAATTAGGAACTGACGGGCGGTCGCTCGCGATGCTTCTTCTACTTCGTTTTGCTTTTGGAATATAGCAAAGCTGTGGCTCATAACCACCTTAGAGAACTGGTAAAGAAAGGGAGGGGGCTGCCGCGTTATAATGGGAAATACATTTTCAAAACTGATGTGGAGATAGTAATCTTGAAAGCCGAAATTATGTGTTAAAATGAGAACAACAACAGCAAGTACCAGTAATTTATAGCTGAAAAGAACGAAAGGGGAAACAGAGAGAAGGAAGAAAATTTAACGGATCAGTGTGTTGGATTCAATAAGGCAAATTAATTATTACTCATTCAACAGCACCTTCCTGATTACATTTTAACCGGTATTTCAACCCTATTCAATGCTATTCCCATAGATATTAGGAAATTTATGCTCTATATTATTTTGGTATAATCCACCCATTTCTTGGCCAATCCCCCATCGTGGGTAGGAGCCACACGTGCCACAGGCTACAACAACAACAACAAGGCATTACTGGACGGCGGAGCAAAGATACTTGCGGCTGAATTCCACAGCCCAGGCCCCGAATAGAACGGTAATGCAATCTGTAAAGCCAGACCTTTCAAATTCGTTTTCTTGCAACACTGAAGCGACGACAAAATAAAAAAAAATAGTATTATTTAATTGTTTCTTCATCACTACAAAAAAAAAAAAAAAGATGCGGCAGAACCCATCTGACGATGACTGTCGACGGCAATGCGAGTTTAGCACTGATGCAATATGGCGACACAACGTATTCCCAAAGTCGAAATGCCTTAAGGGTGAGACGCGTACTTCAGCGAGACTGCTCTCTCACGCTGTTGTATGAACACTGCGCGCCGCGTCTCGCGGTGCATCTGCGAAAACTTCGTGTGGCCTCCGAAAGGCATGACGCGCCGGTGTGTGGGAACTCCGAGAAACGCGCCATGCGGCAGCCGGGCTCCAGTCTCGCGCTTTTGCTTTATTCTTGGACATGCTGCGCCATCCCATATCGCAAGAGATGGGACATATCGCCAGAGCTGCCGGTACATTCGCGCGTGTCCTCCAAAACGAAATTCGGGTGCGCAGGTGCGTGCGAACGCTATGAGAATTGTTCCCTCTCAGGCCGCCCTCCCACTGGCACCCAAAAGCCGCGTTTACATGAATGCGACAGTGTCGCATCGCATCGCATTTCTAGCGCATCGCATACATGTAAACAGCGGTAATGCGATAGGAAGGCGCATCGCACTCATCGCGTTCATCGAAGAGCGCCACATACCCAGCGCATCCACGGCGCAGCTCGCTAAAAGCGTTGGCCTGAAAGACGTTCACTGAAAAGCGGCACCTATACCCGTTCTAGGTGCGACATAGCTTGCTGGAGCGTCGGGCTGCTGTCCTTGAGAAAACCGTGCGAAATAGGTTCGATTCTGCCTAGCACGGGAGAAATGTCGAAGGCTTGCTAATTATGCATTCGGCTCGCCGAAATCGCCTGGTCTCCTTTCGCCGCTCCCGCCGCTACTCCCCGAGCACCGCCCCGTAGCTGAAATGGCGGCGATGTTCGGCCGCGCTGCAGAGAAGCCAAGTTTCTGGACGCGACGTCTTTTTATTGCGAAAGCAATACTGCTCGCACTTTCGGCCCATCGGTGGTCGTGGCGCCTCCTTACACAGCTGCAAAAACAACTTGCCGCAGGTGGGAGCCGAACCCACAACCATATGGGTTCGGCTCCCACCTGCGGCAAGTTGTGTTTTCATCCACTTTAATTTCCACTAATTTATCGTTTCTTTATTTCATTTATTCAGCACAAGCAATTTCCCCTATGTTGTCCTTGGTGTCAGTGTTTGTTGGCTTCTCATGATATGACTAATAAAAATCGGGCCCCTCGGTTAACTCCCTTTCTTCTCGTTTATATATATATACATTATATATATATATATATATATATATATATATATATATATATATATATATATATATATATATATATATATATATATATATATACAGAAAGGCAGAGAGGTCGGCCTGAGCTATAACTTGCACGGGGAGGAAAAGGGCTGATGAATGACGGTGATCGTATTAGAAGAGAGGCGTATATACAAGTTCACAGCGTTGTGACATCTCTAAAGCCGTGCATGCATCCCAGTGGCTTGGAGAAAAGCGACAACGGCACTTGTTACCAGGGCTGCGCTGTTCGCGTTAGGCCGAGGGCCTAAAAAGAAACCCGTCTGATAGCGGCCGCTTATGGATCATTGCAATGGAAGAGACCAGTTGCTGTCGTTCTTGCGCGTACGCGGGACAGACCCAAAACATAGGATCAAGTGTTTATGGTACCTCACAGTATTCACAGTTTGGCCTAGTATCGCTGCAGCCTATCAGATGTGTATAACGGTTGGTGAATGCGACACCAAGGTGAATCCGGTGCACCATGCTTGTTTGGCTTCTCTTGAGCGTGTGAGGCATACGAAATTTCATTTCTTGCTCCCATTTGTGTATTCGCTTGTGTCGTCGATCTAGTTGGGTCCAGTGTTCCAACGTACGGTTGCGTATTACGCAACAAAGTAGAGCATTTGGGTCTGTTCGTGAGAACGGAATGCGAACTTCAGAACCATTATTTAAAGCAGTTTTCGCTTCAGCGTCCACCTGTTCGTTCCTTATCGCGCCACAGTGTGAAGGTATCCACTGAAAGGTGACATTGTGGCCACTTCTATTTGCGTGGTCGAGATGCTCTGTAATTTCTATAGCTACTGAATAATACGGGCCCCGCCTGAGGACACAGTCAATCGTTTGAAGAGCTAGCTTGGAATCTCAGAATATCGTCCATGCGTGAGGAGGCTCCTCGGAGAGAAATCGAAGTGTCTCCCGGATAGCAACAAGTTGTGCGGCAGTTGATGTTCATCTATGGTCTAGTTTAAACCGCCGAGCGATGGTCATATGTGGGATGACGAAGGCTGCAGTGGAGGCATATGGTGTGACAGAGCCATCGGTATACACGGGTACAGTATCTCCGTACTCTGCAGAAATAAGAAACAGGGTAAATTGCCTGAGGCCAGTGGATGCAACGGATGACTTTTTTGTAATTCCAGGGATCTACAGTGTACCGCTTTTCTCTCTGCGCCGTAATTATGACAACTATGTTCAAACCCTCACTCCTGGCCATAACCAATCACACACTAGTCACAACCCACCAGGACGACAGCCAATCAATAAGCAAAAACAGTACTGTCGCAGGCGGAATATCGGACCGGCGCCCCCGCCAAGTTCCAGCGGACGCAAAGGCGGAGAGAGGCTCTGACTATGGGAATGGAAGCGGAGATCTTTTACTCCTAATTGGTCTTTTACGCTGCTTCCCAGTATAGGACAGGCACCAGTCCATGGCGGCTTTCTTCCGGGAATCTACCAGGAGCCCTTCGCATCGTCTCTGCCTTCGCTGGACTGGCAAATGTTTTTTTTCCCTTTGTGACGCTTCTTCTCTGACCAGGGGAGCACATTACGAGAACATTAGCAGGGCCCAGCATCGCGCGGGAAGCGTCCTCCGAATATCTTCCCAGTGTAGTTCTCTCATTCTACTCTTGCGCGCGACAAAAAGCATGTTGTCTACCGCAGTCATAACAACCGACACATCCCCTGTGGTACATACCTAGTTAACCAAGTTGGTGTCAAGGGCGTTTATTGAAGAGCGGCACACACCTATTCGCAATTATCCAGTGATTAAGGGTGGCATCAATGGAAGTAAATCGAAGCGAAGAACTCTAGATTGTTGCCCAAAGAGGTAAAAATTGCGGCACAGGCCATTTCATGATGTCTGTCGACGGTAATGCGTTGAAACTGAATCTATGTAGCCACGCAACCTATTGCTACTGTCGATACGAGTTATCAGTAAAGGCGTGTACTGGAGCGGGATACCTCCTTCGCGCTTTTCAAAGAACACACGGCACCATCTGGCGCCGCCGCCACGAAGCCTGGGATGCAAACCGAAAAGCGTGGCGTACCACAGCGTGCGAAAGCTGAGAAACGTTCCAAGCTGCATCGGGGCTCCTCTCTCGCGCTTCTTTTCGGACCCGGTGCGCCAACTAGCGGCACTGCCGATAAGTCCGCGCGTGGACTCCGAGCGCAGTGGCGCGGCAGTGCCTGCAAACGCTGAGAATTGTCCCCTCCCCCCTCCCGCTTGTCACACACTCTGTGGCCCGTACTCACCAACCAAAGTTAGCGAAATGTCCACTGAAGAGCGACACATACCCACTGCATTCACGGCGCCGCTTTCTAAAGTGTTGGCGCGAAAGGCCTTCGTTGAAAAGCAGCACCAACCCAGTGCATCTGTGGCGCTGCCTGCTAATGCGTGGGGTTGCTTTCCTTAAAAAGAACCCTTGTGAAATGGGCTCTATTCCTTTCAGCATCGGAGACATCGGTGCCAAAAAGTGGCCCCGTTTCGAACCGAAACCACCAGATCTTAAAACACGAATGGTGAGTAGCGGCATGCGATATAATTAACCTGCTGGCATCATGTATCGGTATGTCTAATACTTATTAGCTCTGTATGTTGTATTTATATAATGGTACAATTTCAAGGCGTCTTTTAATATCCCTGTGGTACATGTGGCCTTCCATGGTAGTGCGGCAACATTATACAAAAAAAATTTTATTCACACTGCCCAGCGTGATGATGACGAGGCACATGTGCCGAAACATCCGTTGTCCGGCGATATCTTTTCGAAAAATTGACCATCCGGCGTTACGAGACCAAAATTCAATGGCACGAAGATTGGTGGTGCCACACCGGACCATTAGTGGAACTCGAACCAACGACCTTTGGTGGGATTCGAACCAATGGCTTTTGGTGTTAGAAGGCAAAGTTAATTAGGCACTGGAACCCAGGACCTTTGGCATAGGTCGAGCGCTCGACCTATGCTAGGACCGAATTTCGATGACACCAAAATCGATGGTGCCACCATTGATGGTCGAACCTCCGTCTACTGGTGGGATTCGAACCCACAAACTTTGGTGGTAATTAAGACGAAAGTTCCTAAGGTACATGGAATTATGATACGGCTAATTGATGCACTCGAGCCCGCGACATCTGGTGGGACAAATCATGCAACTGGAAGTAACAACATATTCGTATGAGAAAAGCCTATGCTAAAGTGACTGTCAACTTTTTATCTGGGTTCTATCGTACACTGGTGCAAGAAGCAGGTACATAATCGCCGTGCGTGTTGAGCATTAATACCAGGGCCGTGACTGAACACCTTCGGCTCGGCAATGGTATGTGCTTGACGCTAGCAAGTGTGAAAGCACACGTGAGGTCGTGTATATCCCAGGTTGTCCCTGTGTGGTCAGGGCTGAAACCGGTGCTCCTGGTTCGACCTGCTGGCCAGGTCCGACCAGCAGGTCCATATGTGTATGGTTTGTGCTGACCATACACATATGGTTAGCACAGACGGCCAGGAGCAAGGTGCAGGGAAAGGGTTCCCCGTAGCTGCGAGGGCTGCGGTGCGGAGACGGGTAAATAAGGGCACTTGCCGGTTTAGCACTACCTGACGTCGGCTTGACAAATGTAATTAGGTTTCAAGTGGTGAGCAACCAGGGCGCATAGCGTCTGCTCCTTTTACCGCCATGCAGGTGGCAGAGTACACTAAAGCTTTTACACATCGGTCATGTGGTTGAAATTGTTGGTTGGGTGGGTTCGAATCTGTATCATTTTTTTTGTCTTTTCCTCTTGATTCAACGAGCACAGCACTTTCCGGCGGCTGTCGAAGTATATGTGAATGATTTCACGCCTACGTCAATGAGTTGTCAGCGGTGGAATGGACAGTATCGGGCTGTTGCGCGGAAGAGGGTTTTCGAGACCAACCATCGGATCAACTTGGGACACTGTGTAGGTGCGAATGTGTACGTGAGGGCCGCTCTTCAACGAACCTCTTTCAAGACGACATGGGACGCGGGGCCGTGTTCGGAAAATACTGTTCGGAAAATACTTCAGATGCATATGTGTATGGTTTGTGCTGACCATACACATATGGTTAGCACACAGACGACCAGGAGCAAGGTGCAGGGAAAGGGTCCCCGTAGTTATATAGATGTGCAGTTGGCAGTTGTGCGGTGCCGACTCTTGTTTCGGTGCTCTTCGGATTAGGCGTGGTGACCGGGAACGGACGGACGGACGACTGCGAGAGCGCCGTGACTACGACAAATAGATGAGTTCTTTCCCTTAATATTTTGAAAATTTAGATTTAGGCTAACGGCCGGGTCTTTTCCGGCCGGCAGCTATAAATTTCCAGGGTTCATTTGTGAGTTAACTAGTTTAGACAGGCAGTTAGTATTTCTTTTCTAGGTAATCGGCTTTTTGCGGTAGGCAGAATTTTATTTGAGCACGTGGTTGCAAGTGGGGGTTTTTTTTTTCTAGCTTTTGTGGTAGCGATAATAGAGTGCTGCTAAGATGGTCAAGCAACTGAAGGTTAAATGCAAGGAGTGTGAGGCGTCGTTGAATTGGAAGGAAACACGGTTCGAATCTGTAGAGGAGGCCGAAGGCGCGGATTTTATGTGCAAATGCTGCGTATTAAGTGCACGCCTGGACGGGGCTGACGAAGCGAACACCAGCCTAGCGTTACGCATGGATGCTCTGGAAAAGGAGCTACAGGAAAAGAGGGCAGAGAAGCGCAAGCTCCGAGAGCAGCTTAGTGAATGGTTGGACTAAAAAACGGCTGACACCACCATGCGAAGTCACATTGGCGGACTTTCGAGCGCCAGCCACGTGGATGTGGCCTGCACTGGCTTGGACAGCGATAGGAAAGAAGGTCAAGCAGGTTGAGACAGGAATAGCTACGCAGCTATTCCTACCTACAGCTAGAATAGAACTGGCAGAACTTTCGAAGTTAATCAACAAGCGGAAGACAGCTGACATAAGGAAGTATAATATGGATAGAATTGAACATGCTCTCAGGAACGGAGGAAGCCTAAAAACAGTGAAGAAAAAACTAGGAATTGGCAAGAATCAGATGTATGGGTTAAGAGACAAAGCCGGCAATATCATTACTAATATGGATGAGATAGTTCAAGTGGCTGGGGAGTTCTATAGAGATTTATACAGTACCAGTGGCACCCACGACGATAATGGAAGAGAAAATAGTCTAGAGGTATTCGAAATCCCAAAGGTAACGCCGGAAGAAGTAAAGAAAGCCTCGGGAGCAATGCAAAGGGGGAAGGCAGCTGGGGAGGATCAGGTAACAGCAGATTTGTTGAAGGATGGTGGACAGATTGTTCTAGAGAAACTGGCTACCCTGTATACGCAATGCCTCATGACCTCGAGCGTACCGGAATCTTGGAAGAACGCTAACATAATCCTAATCCATAAGAAAGGGGACGCCAAAGACTTGAAAAATTATAGACCGATCAGCTTACTGTCCATTGTCTACAAAGTATTTACTAAGGTAATCGCAAATAGAATCAGGAACACCTTAGACTTCTGTCAAGCAAAGGACCAGGCAGGATTCCGTAAAGGCTACTCAACAATAGATCATATTCACACTATCAATCAGGTGATAGAGAAATGTGCGGAATATAACCAACCCTTATATATAGCTTTCATTGATTACGAGAAAGCGTTTGATTCTGTCGAAACCTCAGCAGTCATGGAGGCATTGCGGAATCAGGGTGTAGACGAGCCGTATGTAAAAATACTGAAAGATATCTATAGCGGCTCCACAGCCACCGTAGTCCTCCATGAAGCAAGCAACAAAATCTCAATAAAGAAAGGCGTCAGGCAGGGAGATACGATATCTCCAATGCTATTCACAGCATGTTTACAGGAGGTATTCAGAGACCTGGATTGGGAAGAATTGGGGATAAAAGTTAATGGAGAATACCTTAGTAACTTGCGATTCGCTGATGATATTGCCTTGCTTAGTAACTCAGGGGACCAATTGCAATGCATGCTCACTGACCTGGAGAGTCAAAGCAGAAGGGTGGTTCTAAAAATTAATCTGCAGAAAACTAAAGTAACGTTTCACAGCCTCGGAAGAGAACAGCAATTTACAATAGGCAGCGAGGCACTGGAAGTCGTAAGGGAATACATCTACTTAGGGCAGGTAGTGACGGCGGATGCGGATCATGAGACGGAAATAATCAGAAGAATAAGAATGGGCTGGGGTGCGTTTGGCAGGCATTCTCAGATCATGAACAGTAGGTTGTCATTATCCCTCAAGAGAAAAGTATATAATAGCTGTGTCTTACCAGTACTCACATACGGGGCAGAAACCTGGAGGCTTACGAAAAGGATTCTACTCAAATTGAGGACGACGCAACGAGCTATATGGAAAGAAGAATGATAGGTGTAACGTTAAGGGATAAGGATAGAGCAGATTGAGTGAGGGAACAAACGCGAGTTAATGACATCTTAGTTGAAATTGAGAAAAAGAAATGGGCATGCGCAGGACATGTAATGAGGAGGGAAGATAACCGATGGTCATTAAGGGTTACGGACTGGATCCCAAGGGAAGGGAAGCGTAGCAGGGGGCGGCAGAAAATTATGTGAGCGGATGAGATTAAGAAGTTTGCAGGCAAGGCATGGCCACAATTAGTACATGACCGGGGTTGTTGGAGAAGTATGGCAGAGGCCTTTGCCCTGCAGTGGGCGTAACCAGGCTGATGATGATGATGATAGCGCCTCAGATCACCGAAGCTCAGCAATAGCTTAAAGAGTCATGGATTACAACGTACCCATAAGGTTTTGGAAATTAGCTAAAGCTGTTAAGGAAGGAAGGAAATAGAAAAGTAAAAGGCGGGAGGTTAACCAGAATAACGTCCAGTTGGCTACCCTACACCGGGGGAATGAGAAAGTGGAAACAAAGATCACAGGGAGAGAGAGGAGGGAAGGAAAGAAGGAAATTGCGGTGAGTTCGCTGACGCGTGTGGTCTTACAGAAATTGCATTAATAGTCACACATGGTCGCACAAACCCGTCGTCCTTAAGAAGCACTATAGCGCCTTCACCGCTTTATTGGCCGACGGCGATGGTGGCGGTGTTCCAGCAGCACCTGCACAGAAAGCGGCCGATTGTCCAGTTTTTGGAAAGCGTTGGCAAGTTCTTGTCTCTCTGGGGCATATCGTGGACAGTGGCACAGCAGGTGGTCGATGTTTTCTTCGGTGCCACAGACCTCGCATGCTGCACTGTCAGTCACTCCAATTAATGTAGAGTATGCCTTTGTGAAGGGAATTCCTAACCAAAGGCGACAGAGAAGCGTAGCTACACTTCGAGGAAGTCCGAGTGGAGGTCAGAGTTGCAGGGAGGGGTTTAGTTGATGCAGTCGTGTAGTCGTAAGTTTGGTGAGTTCCACTCGGTCACTGTGAGACTGCGTGCCAGGTGTCGAAGCTGCCTTGGAGCGTCTGCCCTCGAAAGCGGAATTGGAACGCTGTGCTCTTCTTGATGTGCTGTGCGAGCAGCGTTATCGGCGGAATCATAGCCACTTATTCCACAATGGCCAGGTACCCATTGAAAAACGACCTCGTGACCTTTTTCTTAGACGTCATGGTAATGTTTCACGATATCGTATGTCAATTGGTCATGACATTCGTGTCGGAGAACTGACTGCCGGTTTTGAATCACAGAACACAGCCCATTTTCTAGGTCTTTCAGAATCAATGAATTCCAGTGCTCGACGCAGGGCCGTTAGTTCTGCCGCCGTTGAGGTCGTGACATGCGATGCCTTGAACCGCACTGTCATTCCTCGCGTTGGTATAACCACGGCACCACCAGAACTGCACGACGTAGTCGATCCATCGCTATACATGTGCACGTGGTTGCTGTACTTTTCATGCAAAAGAAGTAAGCTCAGCTGTTTTATAGCAGGGGCTGGTAGATCTGTCTTCTTCTGTAGTCCTGGAATCATTATATGTACTTGTGGACGGCTCAAACACCACGGAGGAAAGGGTGGCTTGCCCGCAGGTGCGTACCCTGAAGTAAACGACGCACGATGTGCACTGAAAATACGGCTAAATGTCGAGCAGGGCCTTGCAGCAGTGAGGCTCCCCAAGTGGTTGGGAAGGGGTCCTAGCATAATGCCTGAGATTCACACGCATTGTCTCAACGGTAACGTGCGTCGTGATTGGGTAATCCTGCGCAAGGGCAATGGTTTCAGCCGTTGATGCACTGCGTGGTAAACCAAGACATAACTTAAGGGCTTGGGCTTGAATACTATGAATCGTACGCAGCTTAGTCTTGCAGGTGTTGGATATTGCAGGCAGGTTGTATCGCAGGAATCTAAGGAACAACGCCATGTACAGCTGTAACATAGCGTGTATAGATACTCCCCAACTTTTTCCTGCAAGGAACCTGAACAGGTGACAGATAGCAGTCAGCCGCTTTTTCACGTAAATTGACCGATGGGTACGTCAGAGCATGGAAAATCCGACTAGCAGGCGGCACTGGAAAACAAATCCTCGGAAGATCTTTTAAATAACATAGCTTCGTGCGGTTTCATTAATATCATTACTACGCCCACTCGAGTATCGCCAACAAGTTCAACTATTTGGGACCTTTTAATCACTAACATAGATACGCACGTCATCGCTGCAGGTACAATCAGCAGGGATATAAGTGATCAATGCCCGATATTCATGGCCTTCGTAAGTTGTACAACAGGAAAGAAAACTGCTTGCAGCCCAAAGCTTGTTTACCAGGCTATAACGCAGTCACCACTGGATATATTTCGATCCAAAATTGAAGGTACGGACTGGGAGCCTGTTTTAAGCGAAACGACTGTAGAAGCCGCGTACGACACGTTCATAAAGCTCTTCAATGGGCACTACACCAGCTGCTTTCCGATGAAATCATTTAAGACGGGAAAACGCACACGAAAGCCTTGGATTAATCCGGAACTGAAGCGCATGATCACAGAAAAGCATAAACTCCATGATTCCTTTTTGAGAACGCGTGACGTCAACACTTTGGTGACCTTTAAAAAGTTACGGAACCGTTTAAATGCTTTACTAAAGAAAGCTAAACAGGAATATTATGAGAACCTTTTCCAGGGAGGATCGAATTGCCCACCTGATCGTATGTGGAAAATAATTAATTCCGTACTGGGCACTAGTTCAGTGACCAATGAAGTACAAGAAATCGTCATTAATAACAAATCACTGTCAGGGACGGCTCTGTCAGAACATTTTAGCGAATATTATGCATCAGCAATAATCAGCCATGCCCCTCCCACAGACATGTACAGACTGGAACGAAATGTTCGGGAAACGGCATTTTTTTCCACCCACAGATTCTTCCAAAGTATGTAACACCTTCACTGCATTAAAAAACAGTAAAGCCGCTGATATCGATAATATCCAGATAACACCCGTAAAATATGTGATCGACATTATCTGCCCGTTCTTGGCCTATATCTTCAACCTGGCGATTGGTTCAGGGACGTTTCCTGCTAAAATGAAACGAGCCAAAGTATCTGTTATATTCAAAGGGGGGGAAAGAAACAACATCGGAAACTACCGACCAATATCTGTTTTACCTATATTTTCCAAGGGCCTTGAAAAGATAATCTTATGTCGACTACATAGTTTTTTTTTTTGAAGCCCGAAATTATGTCTGAATGCCAGCACGGTTTCACAAAGGGTAAATCGACTGAGTCTGCACTCCTGGTACAAAAAGAAATAATTTGTCAAAAACATTGAAGAGGGAAAGTTAAATCTTGGAATCTTCATTGATTACAGCAAAGCATTTGATTCACTCTATCATGACACACTTTTAAGAAAACTAGAAGAATATGGCATACGAGGTGTCGTTCACTCACTTTTGCAGTCGAATCACTCCGATCGACAGCAGTGCGTAGTTATAGATGGTTCTACGTCATCATTTCGCCCATTACTGAGTGGCGTACCCCAGGGAAGCATTTCGGGCCCCTTTTTATTTAATGTATACGTGAATGACTTACCTTCTGTTGATAAGTGCACAGATTTTGTTTTATACGCAGACGACACTAGCCTCTTCGTTTCTGCTGATAACGAGGCAGACTTGTTTTTACACGCCAATAATGTTCTGTGCAAAGTGTTCGAGTGGTCCTTATGTAACAGCCTACAAATCAATATAAAAAAATCAAAGGCCGTTGTTTTTGCTGCAAAGAACAGATCTGTGTCATGCGTCGATTTAAACATAGGTCCCCACTCGCTGGATGTAGTACAGGAACACAAAATTTTGGGTGTTGTATCTTCTAGTCACATGATGTGGAACTCACGCATAAACCTTGTTGTAAAGAAATTGTCTGCTGCTTTATCTGTGTTATTTAGATGCCTTCATATGCTCCCACCTTGTGTAATGTTCCAGCTTTATCATTCCCTTTTTCGGTCGCATATAAACTATTGCACCTTAGTATGGGCTACGACTACACAACGCAACATTAACAGGCTGTTGCTGCTCGAAAAGAAAGCTATTCGTTGTATTCACAATGTTCACTATTTACATCCTACAAAACCGTTATTTCAACAAAGCAGAATAATCAACGTCAAAGATCGTTACGCATACCGTCTTCTACACCAATTACAATTTGCAGATAAAAAACCATACAATTCCTAAAAAATGTGTCAGCCCTCGTAGAACGACCCAGCACCCGTGTAACACGAGGATCGGAAAAATGGATGATAAGGCACTATCGAACAAATTACTTTATGCAAACCCTGACATACAACGTACCCGCGCAATTAAATCAACTGCAGAAGTGCGTAAATGGAGATACGGTTCTATCCCGCATGCTATTGCGCGATATCTTTGACTTTGATAAATTTCACCTGACTGTTTGAAATTTGTAAATTAGTTGGTTTTCATACCTATTCAGAATGTACTCATCCCATGTATATTCATTTCATTCCTTTTAATTGGCACGTGCACATTCTTTACTGTTGCTTAACTTCCTTGCCGAACCCACAACCATATGCGTTCGGCTCCCACCTGCGGCAAGTTGTTTTTTCATCCACTTTAATTTCCACTAATTTATCGTTTCTTTATTTCATTTATTCAGCACAAGCAATTTCCCCTATGTTGTCCTTGGTGTCAGTGTTTGTTGGCTTCTCATGATATGACTAATAAAAATCGGGCCCCTCGGTTAACTCCCTTTCTTCTCTCGTTTATATATATATATATATATATATATATATATATATATATTATATATATATATATATATATTATATATATATATATATATATATATATATATATATATATATATATATATATATACATATTGTCACAAGCTGTCATGAACCACGCCTGCCGCGGAGACAACGAGAAGAAAGAAGAGAACGACGTTGGCCAAGCTGCCGCGAGACCGCTCTTCAACAACCGCGCCTATCAACCAGATTCATCTGGTTCTGCGTTAAACACCTCGTGTGTAACATTTGGTGGAGCTGTGCGGGGTAACTCCCACGACCTACAACGGAACCACCAGCACTAGAGCTACGCCGAAGCCGTCGCCTCGCCGGACTTTCGCCGTCGCGCTCAATCATGGCTACAGAGCAAAATACCCTCACCAGCAGTGCCTCGGCAAGCCCAGTCCCTATCCAGCACTACCGAGAGCCACGCATGTTCTCGGCGAAGGCAGAGGAAGATGTGGATGAGTGGCTAACCCATTACGAAAGGGTAAGCCAATACAATAACTGGAATGCTGCCAGTCAGCTTAGGAACGTTGTTTTCTTCTTGGCCGGCACGGCGCTGGTATGGTATGACAACCACGCGGACATGCTAACTACATGGACACGCTTCGTTGAGGAGATCAAAAAGTGTTTCGGTGACTCGGACGCAAAGAGGAAACGTGCGGAACTCACATTAGCCCAGAGAGCTCAGGTACCCGGCGAGACTTGCACTACCTATATCGAAGAAATCTTGAAGCTGTGCCGAACCGTGAACCCTCACATGACAGAGGAAGATAAAGTGGGACACGTGGTAAAAGGAATAGCGGAAGACGTGTACAACTTCCTCATTGGTAAAGAGAACTTGCACACTGTATCAGAACTGATACGGCACTGCCGTACGTTCGAGGCGCTGAAGACTCGCCGAATTACACCAAAGTTTGGACGGCTGGCCAATGTAACAACTGTAGCAAGTGTTGACACGAGTCCTCCGCTCCCAGACCTATCGTCCGCCATCCGCCAGATAGTCCGCGAGGAGCTACAGCGACATGACGAACAGACACGTTGTGCGGCGCCACGTTACAGCTCCTCCGTTTCCCGAGACACTCTTTGGGAACCCCCTTCGGCTACTTGGAACCACTCGGTGAACGTCGCGGATCTTTACGGCTCCAGAGACGAACCGCATTACATTACGACCGAACCACCACGCAATGATTCGCCCCCTCAACGTTTTGATCCACGCCCACGCAACTTTCGTCCACGAAGACTCGCCGCTACCTACGACTTTCAAGGGGAAGAGCCTCGTTACCCTCAACCGATGTCTTCGGCAGAATACTTCAACCCGCATTCTGAAGTTCGCCCTTCGCCAGTGTGTTACTGCTGCGGCATGCCTGGCCATATAGCTAGGTACTGTAGCCGACGCCGAGCATCGAACTACGGATCGTCAGCGCCGACTATGCGGTCTAGCGGTCGTACACTGCGCACTCAGTGGCCAGGAGACTCCACTTCAGGAAGCCACTTTCGAGAGGACCGATGCAGCGCCCAGGAGACCTACCTTGGAGAAGAAAGAACCCGGAACCGCTACCGCTCCCCTGCCTCCGACCGTACTCTGACGCCACCACCAGCCTTCCGAGCCTCCCGATCACCATCCCCTCGGCCGCGATTCACGTCACCATCGCCTCGGCGCCGTTTCGTGTCGCCCCCGCCGGGAAACTAGCCAGCGCGGCCGATGGAGGTGAGGTCGCTGGAAAATGTGTGCTGCCGACTCAACTGCCTCCAACTATTTTCATGCTAAAGAATAAGGTTCATGTACTGATTGATGGGGTCTCTACAATGGCTTTAGTCGACACGGGAGCAACTGTCTCGGTCATGAGTGTGGGGTTTAAAGGCCTTCTGGGACGCAAGGTTATGTTTCGTTGGGACCAGTGCACAAGTTTCCGTGGAGTCAGTGGTGAATCATTATACCCGGTTGGTGTGTGTAACGTGGATGTGTCATTGGGTGGGAAAGTTTTTAATGCAGAGTTTACTGTTCTTCCTCGCTCCTCGCATGACGTGATTCTGGGGATTGACTTTTTGCAATTGTGTGGTGCGAATGTTGACTGCCGGACGGGAGAACTCAGTGTCGACACCAGTGTTTCACCTGTGCTCTTTGAAGGTGAAGCTTGCCCGGAGAGTATGCTGTGCGTGTCTGAGGATACAGTTGTGCCCGCCTTATCCGCGATGCGTGTTGCCGTCGCCTGTTCATCTCCGGCTCCTATCTCGTTCGACGCTGCAGTGGAACCTGTACATCGGAACTGCCTCAAGAAAAACGTGTTAGTTCCGCACTGCGTAGTCTCAGTGACCAATGGATGTGCGGGGCTGTGGGCGCTAAACTGTTCCACTGAAGCGGCAGTGCTACCTCAAGGCCTAAAGATTGCCACGTTTCAGGAAGACTCGCCCGTATCGGTGGCAGTACTTACAGAGCTCCCCGATGGAGGAGCAACCAGTGTCTCTAGCCCCGGGAGCTCGAAGATACTTTCCATGATTGACAAGTCACTCAGCGATCACGAGCGTCGACTTTTGATGGCCCTGCTTACGAAACATACCTCGGTATTCGACTTTGCGCAGCGCGATGGCCCGCCATCAATTCCTGCGTCCAGAACTCGTCACCGCATCAACACAGGAGCCGCCCAGCCAATCCGACAAAAACCCTATCGTGTATCTCCGTCAGAACGCAAGCTAATCAGCGATCAGGTCCAAGAAATGCTATGCAAAGGCGTCATTCGAGAATCATCTAGTCCTTGGGCAGCACCCGTGATATTGGTGAAGAAGAAAGACGGTACGTGGCGGTTCTGTGTTGATTACCGTCGCCTAAACGCCGTCACTAAGAAAGATGTATATCCGCTCCCACGAATTGACGACGCCATCGACTGTCTCTTTGCGGCATCTTACTTTTCCTCAATCGATTTACGGTCAGGTTACTGGCAAATTCCTATACACAAGGACGACAGAGAAAAGACAGCATTTGTAACACCCGACGGACTATTCGAGTTTAACGTGATGCCTTTCGGGTTGTGTAACGCACCTGCAACGTTCGAAAGGTTCATGGACACGATATTACGCGGCTTAAAATGGGAAGTTTGCATGTGCTACTTAGACGACGTTGTGATCTTCGGGCGAACGTTTAGTGAGCACAACAAACGTTTGGATTTGGTCTTGAACTGCTTGGAGAAAGCGGGCCTTGTGCTCAATTCAAAAAAATGCCGTTTTGGGGAACGACAAACTCTTGTGCTAGGCCATCTCGTCGCTAAAGAAGGCATCCGACCAGATCCACAAAAGACTGCGGCCGTAGAAGCATTTAGAGTACCCAACTCTGTCAAGCAGTTAAGAAGTTTCTTGGGCTTGTGCTCCTATTTTCGCCGATTCATTCCCCGGTTTGCTGACATGGCTCATCCCCTTACACGCCTTCTCCAAAAAGGCGTTCCCTTTGAGTGGACTGCAGATTGCGACTCATCGTTTCGCCAGCTCAAGTTCCTGTTGACATCCCAACCAATTCTTCGGCACTTTGATCCTTCATCACCAACTGAAATTCACACCGATGCCAGCGGCGTAGGCATCGGCGCTGTGCTAGTTCAGCGTGTTGACGACAGTGAGCACGTGATCTCTTACGCTAGCCGGTCCTTGAGCCGCTCCGAGCGCAACTACACAGTCACCGAACAAGAGTGTCTGGCGGTCATCTTCGCCGTGCAACGGTTTCGTTCGTATCTCTAGGGGCACCCCTTCACTGTGATAACAGATCATCATTCGCTATGCTGGCTCGTGAATCTGCGGGATCCCTCAGGACGACTAGCGCGCTGGGCCCTCCGTCTACAGGAATACGATTTCGTTATTTGCTACAAAAGTGGCCGGCGACATGCTGACGCTGATTGTCTCTCTCGGATGCCACTTCAAACAACTGAATGTGATGCGGACAATTTTGATGAATATATCGCTTTTGTGTCCCCGGAATTTCCGGATATGGGTACCGTCATATCCGAGCAGCACAAGGACGAGAGCTTACAACCGCTCTTCGCGGCAGCACAGGAGTCACCTGCAGGCAGGCGCTTTCGCCTACGTGATGGCGGCGCGCTGTATAAGAAGAGCTACTCGACCACCGGTGCACGCTACCTTTTAGTTGTCCCCAAGAACCTTCGCCACCAAGTATTACACGCCATGCACGATGACCCAACTTCCGGTCATCTTGGTTCCACACGTACACTCTACCGGGCTCAAGAACGTTTTTACTGGCCTAAGATGCGGAAAGACATCGAACGGTACGTCGCCAGCTGCTCTCAATGCCAGCGCTACAAGTGTCCGCCACAAGCGCCACATGGCCTGCTTCAACCAGTTCCCCCTTCTAGCGTCCCCTTTGAGCAAGTTGGTATAGATCTTCTGGGCCCTTTCCCGCGATCCTCCAAGGGTAATCGTTGGGTTATCGTTTGCGTAGATCACCTTACCCGCTATTGTGAGACCGCCGCATTGCCATCGGCCACAGCTACAGAAGTTTCTATCTTCTTGCTGGCTAACGTTATACTCCGACATGGACCTCCTCGCATAGTAATCAGCGATCGTGGGCGACAGTTTACCGCGGACGTGGTTGAAGAAACCCTTCGTCTGTGTTCATGTAGCTTCCGCCATTCTACGCCCTACCATCCACAAACTAATGGTCTGGTCGAGCGCACAAACAGAACGCTTGCCAACATGCTATCCATGTACGTCGATTCAGCACACAAGAATTGGGACAGTATCTTGCCTTTCATTACCTATGCCTTCAATACCGCGAGACACGAGACCACTGGTTACTCACCATTTTTCCTTCTGTATGCTCGTCCGCCGCGCTACACCCTCGACACCATATTTCCCTACTTCGCTCATGACAACGAATCAATTGATGAGATCCTATGTCGAGCAGAAGAAGCGCGACGCCTCGCTAGGCTACGCACCCTAGCATCGCAGGACCGGTCCAAGATCCGCTATGACGGGCGTCACCGCCACGTTTCCTTCGATCCTGGGGACCTTGTGTGGCTCTGGACGCCGTTGCGGAAGCGTGGCTTGTGCCAGAAGTTTCTCGCCCACTACGTCGGCCCTTACGTTATTCTGGAGCGCCTCAGCGAAGTGAACTACCGCATTGCACGTCTCACGAGCAGTGGACGACGCTCGGCCAAGGCTGAAGTGACGCACGTCGCGCGTCTGAGGCGTTACAACGCACGAGATGACTGACTCGCCCGGCGGGCTTCGTCTGCCAGCGGGGAAATGTCACAAGCTGTCATGAACCACGCCTGCCGCGGAGACAACGAGAAGAAAGAAGAGAACGACGTTGGCCAAGCTGCCGCGAGACCGCTCTTCAACAACCGCGCCTATCAACCAGATTCATCTGGTTCTGCGTTAAACACCTCGTGTGTAACAATATATATATATATATATATATATATATATATATATATACACACAGAAAGGCAGAGAGGTGGGCCTGAGCTATAACTTGCACGGGGAGGAAAAGGGCTGATGAATGACGGTGATCGTATTAGAAGAGAGGCGTATATACAAGTTCACAGCGTTGTGACATCTCTAAAGCCGTGCATGCATCTCAGTGGCTTGGAGAAAAGCGACAGCGGCACTTTTTACCAGGGCTGCGCTGTTCGCGTTAGGCCAAGGGCCTTAAAGAAACCCGTCTGATAGCGGCCGCTTATGGATCATTGCAATGGAAGAGACCAGTTGCTGTCGTTCTTGCGCGTACGCGGGACAGACCCAAAATATAGGATCAAGTGTTTATGGTACCTCACAGTATTCACAGTTTGGCCTAGTATCACTGCAACCTATCAGATGTGTATAACGGTTGGTGAATGCGACACCAAGGTGAATCCGGTGCACCATGCTTGTTTGGCTTCTCTTGAGCGTGTGAGGCATACGAAATTTCATTTCTTGCTCCCATTTGTGTATTCGCTTGTGTCGTCGATCTAGTTGGGTCCAGTGTTCCAACGTACGGTTGCGTATTACGCAACAAAGTAGAGCATTTGTGTCTGCTCGTGAGAACGGAATGCGAACTTCAGAACCATTATTTAAAGCAGTTTTCGCTTCAGCGTCTGCCTGTTCGTTCCTTATCGCGCCACAGTGTGAAGGTATCCACTGAAAGGTGACATTGTGGACACTTCTATTTGCGTGGTCGAGGTGCTCTGTAATTTCTATAGCTACTGAATAATACGGGCCCCGCCTGAGGACACAGTCAATCGTTTGAAGAGCTAGCTTGGAATCGCAGAATATCGTCCATGCGTGAGGAGGCTCCTCGGAGAGAAATCGAAGTGTCTCCCGGATAGCAACAAGTTGTGCGGCAGTTGATGTTCATCTATGGTCTAGTTTAAACCGCCGAGCGATGGTCATATGTGGGATGACGAAGGCTGCAGTGGAGGCATATGGTGTGACAGAGCCATCGGTATACACGGGTACAGTATCTCCGTACTCTGCAGAAATAAGAAACAGGGTAAATTCCCTGAGGCCAGTGGATGCAACGGATGACTTTTTTGTAATTCCAGGGATGTGCAGTGTACCGCTTTTCTCTCTGCGCCGTAATTATAACAACTATGTTCAAACCCTCGCTCCTGGCCATAGCCAATCACACACTAGTCACAACCCACCAGGACGACAGCCAATCAATACGCAGAAACAGTACTGTCGCAGGCGGAATATCGGACCGGCGCCCCCGCCAAGTTCCAGCGGACGCAAAGGCGGAGAGAGGCTCTGACTATGGGAATGGAAGCGGAGATCTTTTACTCCTAATTGGTCTTTTACGCTGCTTCCCAGTATAGGACAGGCACCAGTCCATGGCGGCTTTCTTCCGGGAATCTACCAGGAGCCCTTCGCATCGTCTCTGCCTTCGCTGGACTGGCAAATGTTTTTTTTCCCTTTGTGACGCTTCTTCTCTGACCAGGGGAGCACATTACGAGAACATTAGCAGGGCCCAGCATCGCGCGGGAAGCGTCCTCCGAATATCTTCCCAGTGTAGTTCTCTCATTCTACTCTTGCGCGCGACAAAAAGCATGTTGTCTACCGCAGTCATAACAACCGACACATCCCCTGTGGTACATACCTAGTTAACCAAGTTGGTGTCAAGGGCGTTTATTGAAGAGCGGCACACACCTATTCGCAATTATCCAGTGACCAAGGGTGGCATCAATGGAAGTAAATCGAAGCGAAGAACTCTAGATTGTTGCCCAAAGAGGTAAAAATTGCGGCACAGACCATTTCATGATGTCTGTCGACGGTAATGCGTTGAAACTGAATCTATGTAGCCACGCAACCTATTGCTACTGTCGATACGAGTTATCAGTAAAGGCGTGTACTGGAGCGGGACACCTCCTTCGCGCTTTTCAAAGAACACACGGCACCATCTGGCGCCGCCGCCACGAAGCCTGGGATGCAAACCGAAAAGCGTGGCGTACCACAGCGTGCGAAAGCTGAGAAACGTTCCACGCTGCAGCGGGGCTCCTCTCTCGCGCTTCTTTTCGGACCCGGTGCGCCAACTAGCGGCACTGCCGATAAGTCCGCGCGTGGACTCCGAGCGCAGAGGCGCGGCAGTGCCTGCAAACGCTGAGAATTGTCCCCTCCCCCCTCCCGCTTGTCACACACTCTGTGGCCCGTACTCACCAACCAAAGTTAGCGAAATGTCCACTGAAGAGCGACACATACCCACTGCATTCACGGCGCCGCTTTCTAAAGTGTTGGCGCGAAAGGCCTTCGTTGAAAAGCAGCACCAACCCAGTGCATCTGTGGCGCTGCCTGCTATTGCGTGGGGTTGCTTTCCTTAAAAAGAACCCTTGTGAAACGGGCTCTATTCCTTTCAGCATCGGAGACATCGGTGCCAAAAAGTGGCCCCGTTTCGAACCGAAACCACCAGATCTTAAAACACGAATGGTGAGTAGCGGTATACGATATAATTAACCTGCTGGCATCATGTATCGGTATGTCTAATACTTATTAGCTCTGTATGTTGTATTTATATAATGGTACAATTTCAAGGCGTCTTTTAATATCCCTGTGGTACATGTGGCCTTCCATGGTAGTGCGGCAACATTATACAAAAAAAAATGTTATTCACACTGCCTAGCGTGATGATGACGAGGCACATGTGCCGAAACATCCGTTGTCCAGCGATATCTTTTCGAAAAATTGACCATCCGGCGTTACGAGACCAAAATTCAATGGCACGAAGATTGGTGGTGCCACACCGGACCATTGGTGGAACTCGAACCAACGACCTTTGGTGGGATTCGAACCAATGGCCTTTGGTGTTAGAAGGTAAAGTTAATTAGGCACTGGAACCCAGGACCTTTGGCATAGGTCGAGCGCTCGACCTATGCTAGGACCGAATTTCGATGACACCAAAATCGATGGTGCCACCATTGATGGTCGAACCTCCGCCTACTGGTGGGATTCGAACCCACAAACTTTGGTGGTAATTAAGACGAAAGTTCCTAAGGTACATGGAATTATGATACGGCTAATTGATGCACTCGAGCCCGCGACATCTGGTGGGACAAATCATGCAACTGGAAGTAACAACATATTCGTATGAGAAAAGCCTATGCTAAAGTGACTGTCAACTTTTTATCTGGGTTCTATCGTACACTGGTGCAAGAAGCAGGTACATAATCGCCGTGCGTGTTGAGCATTAATACCAGGGCCGTGACTGAACACCTTCGGCTCGGCAATGGTATGTGCTTGACGCTAGCAAGTGTGAAAGCACACGTGAGGTCGTGTATATCCCAGGTTGTCCCTGTGTGGTCAGGGCTGAAACCGGTGCTCCTGGTTCGACCTGCTGGCCAGGTCCGACCAGCAGGTCCATATGTGTATGGTTTGTGCTGACCATACACATATGGTTAGCACAGACGGCCAGGAGCAAGGTGCAGGGAAAGGGTTCCCCGTAGCTGCGAGGGCTGCGGTGCGGAGACGGGTAAATAAGGGCACTTGCCGGTTTAGCACTACCTGACGTCGGCTTGACAAATGTAATTAGGTTTCAAGCGGTGAGCAACCAGGGCGCATAGCGCGTGCTCCTTTTACCGCATTGCAGGTGGCAGAGTACACTAAAGCTTTTACACATCGGTCATGTGGTTGAAATTGTTCGTTGGGTGGGTTCGAATCCGTATCATTTTTTTTTGTCTTTTCCTCTTGATTCAACGCGCACAGCACTTTCCGGCGGCTGTCGAGGTATATGTGAATGATTTCACGCCTACGTCAATGAGTTGTCAGCGGTGGAATGGACAGTATCGGGCTGTTGCGCGGAAGAGGGTTTTCGAAACCAACCATCGGATCAACTTGGGACACTGTGTAGGTACGAATGTGTACGTGAGGGCGGCTCTTCAACGAATCTCTTTCAGGACGACATGGGACGCGGGGCCGTGTAGGTGGCACTGTTCGGAAAATACTTCAGGTCCATATGTGTATGGTTTGTGCTGACCATACACATATGGTCAGCACAGACGACCAGGAGCAAGGTGCAGGGAAAGGGTCCCCGTAGTTATATAGATGTGCAGTTGGCAGTTGTGCAGTACGGACTCTTGTTTCGGTGCTCTTCGGATTACGCGTGGTGACCGGGACCGGACGGACGGACGACTGCGACAGCGCCGTGACTACGACAAATAGATGAGTTCTTTCCTTTAATATTTTGAAAATTTAGATTTAGGCTCACGGCCGGGTCTTTTCCGGCCGGCAGCTATAAATTTTCAGGATTCATTTGTGAGTTAACTAGTTTAGGCAGGCAGTTAGTATTTCTTTTCTAGGTGATCTGCTTCTTGCGGTAGGCAGAATTTTATATGAGCACGTGGTTGCAAGTGGGTTTTTTTCTAGCTTTTGTGGTAGCGATAATAGAGTGCTGCTAAGATGGTCAAGCAACTGAAGGTTAAATGCAAGGAGTGTGAGGCGTCGTTGAATTGGAAGGAAACACGGTTCGAATCTGTAGAGGAGGCCGAAGGCGCGGATTTTATGTGCAAATGCTGCGTATTAAGTGCACGCCTGGACGGGGCTGACGAAGCGAACACCAGCCTAGCGTTACGCATGTATGCTCTAGAAAAGGAGCTACAGGTAGAGAGGGCAGAGAAGCGCAAGCTCCGAGAGCAGCTTAGTGAATGGTTGGACGAAAAAACGGCTGACACCACCATGCGAAGTCACATTGGCGGACTTTCGAGCGCCAGCCACGTGGATGGGGCCTGCACTGGCATGGACAGCGATAGGAAAGAATGTCAAGCAGGTTCAGACAGGAATAGCTACACGTGGCAACTAAGAAGTCAGGAGGCGATGCAGAGGAGGGGAACAGGCTAACCCCAAGGAATGAGGTCACAGTCAATGATAAGAGGCAGCATAATCTGGAAGTTAGGAGGGAGGAAGGGAATACCATATTGCTTATCGGTGGTGGCTCAAATATGGTACGTGCAAAAAAACTATAATGGAGCGCGTAAAGGGTGATAAGCGGGTAGCAGTCGGTGCGTTCCCAGGCAGGACAATGGACGCAGTACTGAGAGAGACAAAAAGCGAACTTTCTAAGAATGTTGCAGAGCGCAATTCGGTAGTGGTAGCGGCGGGGCTAAATGATGTCCTGAATGGTGAAGCCGCAAAAGTAGGGGAAAGATTAGCGGAGGGAGTTGATTTCACAGCAAGTCCAGATCGTGGTATGCACAGTGCCGGAGGTGCAAGGACGGAACGGAGAAATTACCAAGGACGTTGTGGCTGTTAATCGGGAGATAAGAAAGCTAAGCCAGGAGAAAGGCTTTGAAGTGGCAGATATAAGCAGAGAAGTGCATAGAGCAGGCTTTGGCGGAGGCTTTACACGAGATGGCATCCACTTTAATGGAGGGCTAGGAGCCGAGATCGGCTGGCGCCTGGCAGGCCGGACAGTAGCTTTTCTAGGGGCTCCACTGTGGCTCAGGGCGTAGGGGTAGGTAGCAACAATGTAGAAAGTGCAACAATATAGGCTGACGCCAATAAAATGGCCACGAGGAGGTCCAGGAAGAAAACTACAAAAAATTAATTTAACACCACGATCAGGTACATAAACATGCAAGGCGGTAGAAAGAGAGCGAAGTGGTTAGAGATAGAACAGCAGTTAAAGGACGAAGAAGTAGGTGTACACGCGCTATGCGAAACACATCTCAGGGATCTAGAAGACCCACCGTTTCTTGAGTGCTACGTCTGGGAAGGGAGCAACGGAGCAACAACCGAGAGGAAGGGAGTAGGAGAAGGTATGCCGATACATCAAGGAACAAATTGGCAAAGAATAAAGTCAACTTGCAAAGAACATGTCTGGGTATCAGGTACAATTGCTGGTAAAGAGACATGGCTAGGCGTAGTTTATTTAGGGACAGCGGACAAGTGCAGGCAAGAGAACAAGGATCTAGTGGAGTGTCTCAATGACGATATAAAGCAGTTTGGAGAAGGTGCCAAAATTGTTCTGCTGGGTGACATGAATGGCCACATCGAGAATCTGGATGGATACACATATTGTAACGGGAAGTCGATGCTAGGCTTCTGTGCGCGACACAACCTAGTTATAGTAAATAGAGAAACTAAGTGTGAGGGACAAATCACGTGGGAATCCCGTAACAGGCAAGCGACCATTGACTACTGCTTCATGTCGCAGGGGATGTATAGCAAGCTCGCAATAATGCAAATAGACAAAGAGGGGAAGTACAGCCTCGGAAGTCTACAGCTGGGAGCCTTGCTCAAAAGAGAAATGCAGGGAAGTCAAAAAGAATACGCAAAATTAAATGACGAACAAATAGCGCAAATGGCGGCCGGCATAGAGGAAGCAATAGAGAAACATCCCATCGAAAAGTGGGATTATAATCAGTTAGAACTACTCATCAGTACAGAAATAAAAGAAGTTAGAGGAGTAAACCGCTGGAGAGGAAAGAGGAAGCCACGAAGTTGGTGAACAAGCAAATTAGCGAGGCCATCGAACAACTACAGTTGGCATCACGGGAACACAGAGAAGCAAAGAGGGCGCTGTTATCTGAACAGGAAATAGGCCAAAAATGGGAATCTTATCAACAAAAGCGACAACAAGGGCAGGTCCTCGTCCAGGATAAAATAAAGCAGTCGTCTGATCGCTGGCTGGCTGAAGTTCGCGATGCAACTAAAGGGGGTCAAGAAAATTCTGGAACCATATAAGCTGGCTGGGTAAAGCGAATCACAGAAAGCAGGAACAGATTCACGATGCCGAGGGAAAAGGTTTAGAGGGAGATGACGCGTTGAACTACCTTGGTTCAGTTATAGCTGAGTCATTTAGGAAAGACGACAGGGTAATCGCCCCAAATGAGGGAGCAACACAGGATATCACAATAGAAAACAGCTTAGAACTGACCAATCTTAAATGGAAAAAGGCGGAAGCAAATGTTCCAAAGTGCACGTCCGCAGGGCTTGGTCCTATCCTCGCTACTATTTAATATCGCCATGCATACATGTCGTGAATTCTGGACATTCTCCTTCGCAACTCCACAGCAATGCACAAGTGTAACCCAATGGGAAAAATAATTTTCAAAATTATATTTCAGAATATCGGCCGAGGGTCAAAAAGTTTCAACTTACTACAACAAGAGGGTAGCCCCTTCTAACAACATATCCGTTTTGGCACTTAGTCGGAACATTGGTGGTGCGTTAAAGCAGTTAAAGCAGGTCAGAGAGGGGCGGTGAAGTCCCACCACAGGAGGAAGTCGTTTTGCACCCTCCCGCCAGAGGGCACATTGATTTGAAGAAGCGCCAAACTTAAACCATAAAGCGATTTATTACAGTTGGAATTGAGAAAGTAATGGTAGAGAGAGTGTTATGCAGCCTGTTAGCACGCGCAGGCTTTTGAGAAGCAGCCGAGATGGTTCGAGAGGCTATGCGTGTTCATGTCTTCAGCGTGCCTAGGTATGGTTGTGTGGGCGTGTGCGCTCTGTGTGTGAGTGTGCGGGCGTGTGCCTCTGTATTTGCGTTTGCATGCGCGCGAGTGCGTGTATGCGTGTGTGAGCGTTCGCAACATAGTGTGAGCGTTCGCGGCGTGTGTGCATGCGCATATGCACGCACTTGCGGTGCATGAGTGGGCGCGTGCCAACTTGCGTTTTCGAGTTTCATATTGCATGATTGCGGACAAATGTTTTCGTGTTTGTGTGCGCGTGCGTATGACGGATGGAGAGAGAGCACGTGCGTGTGAGGGATAGTGCCTTTGTGTGAGAGGGAGCCAGAGTGTGTGTGTTTGTGTGTGTGTGTGTGTGAGTGCGAGGGAGAGAGAGCATGTGTATGCGCGAGGGAGAGAGTATGCGTGTGTGTGCGTGCGAGGGGAAAGTGTGTGCGCGTGCTAGTGCCTCCGTATTTGCATATGCTTGCACCTGAGTACGTGTATGCATGCCTGCATCTGCGTGTTAGAGCATGTGTGTGTGCGCTTGCATGCTTGCGGCGCGTGCATGGCGGCGTGTGAATGTGCACGTGTGCGATCATACGTGTTCGTGTTTCGGCATGCATGCCTGCGGACTAAAGTGTGCGTGTTTGTGCGCGCATGATATCTGTGCGTGCGATGGAGGGAGCGTGTGAGTGCGTGTGAGGAAGAGAGTGTGTGCGAGAAAGAGAGAGTGCGTGTGTGTGCGTGCGAGGGCGTTTGTGTGTTTGCGGGTGTGGGCGAACATTTTTCTGCTTACACCTACTCTTGGAAATCAACGCGGAGACCATTAAAACTCGTGTTTAAATCCACGAGACAAAACGAATGACACTGCATTTGTCGCATTATTTCTTTCTGAAAGCGAAACCGACAAAAGAAAAAAGCGCTTGTGACGTCAGTATTGCCGCCCTCAGCTAGCCCGGCCCCGTAAGAAGCTGCCAAGCAGTTCAACTTCGTTATCTTGCTTCCGTCTGTGGCCGCGCAATGTCTTGAGGGCAACGACGCGCTAAATCTGCACTATCATTCAATCGCGTATCGTTTCTGTGACCAAGCAAGCTTTCGGCAGCGCACGTTCGTTGCTACATTGACATTTCAACTTTAAACAGCTTGCCTTCGGAAAAATAATGCGAATAAAAATCGACAGTCGTCTGGCCGCAAGGAACATCATCACGAAGCCGTGCCATTCATGACACGATCTCCAAAGGCGGGAAGTGATCAAGTCGATGTTACCCACTGTCTTTTTCCGCGTCAGTATTAGGCTTTCAGAGAGCGCTTAATTGAAAAATGTTTAATGTTTAATAAGCATATATTCGCTCAACTACACAATGTCGAAGACAGGCTCCGAACTACTCAATTGCTTTAGCCACCCATTATCAATTATTTGAAATATCATTAACATACATTCGTGAATTACGCACACAGCTGCTCAACTTGCTCTGTATCCGGAGGTTACCATCTGAACACTCGAATGATAACAATAATGCCAGGAAGATTTACATTTATCTATTTCTTAAAATTTGGTGCCGTAAAAAAGACCGCCTGTATATTTATAGTGCAGTAGGCATCTAATAAAGCAGGTGCGAATGCTCGGACAGGTTTTCTTGACGCAATTCAAGTTGATAAACTTAGAACACATTCACCCAACCGTGCATTTCTGTCTTTACAATGTATTCTCCCACAGTGTACAAGAAACGCCTCAGCACCACGGTACATCACAAAACGTGTGCGGGAGCATTATTTGAGCTCCCTAATAGATTTCTGAGCGTTCTTGGCATCAGGCTTGGTTTCCTGGCGTCATCAGGAATGAAGGAGCACATACCTACGGGCCCAAGCAGGTAGACTGCTTCCGCAACTGGGTCGGCGGTGTAAGATAGATAGATAGATAGATAGATAGATAGATAGATAGATAGATAGATAGATAGATAGATAGATAGATAGATAGATAGATAGATAGATAGATAGATAGATAGATAGATAGATAGATAGATAGATAGATAGATAGATAGATAGATAGATAGAAATGGTTGAAGTATATGCAAATAGTGGTATAATAATATAATATATAATATAATATAACAACATAATAGGCAAATTGTGTCTGGGGGAAAGCACTGGATAATTTTTTGCCGTAATTCGTAACAGATGGGGCAGTGCGGACCCGATTAGGTCTGGGTTGGGACGGGAAATATCGAAATTTTAGAATTTTTAGGAGACAATCAATCAAATAGATTGATTGTCTAAGTAGAATTATAATAAATCCTACGGTTTTATGAGCAAAAACGACGATATAATTATGAGGCACGTCGTAGTGCCGGGGTCCCGATTAATTTTGACCACCTGGGTGTTCTTTCAACTTCCACACCCCCAAATGCACGGTACGCTAGACTTCTTGCATTTCGTCGCCGTGGAAATGCGGCCGCCTAGACTGGCATTCCAACCGACACCCTCAGGCTTAGCGGTACAACGCCAAAGTCACTGCTTTAGGGTGCGTAGAACTGGGAGGCGTGAAAACCGGCCTCTCCAAGGTTGTCGGGATGCGCGATCACTTCAAGGTGGCACTGTCGTCGGGGGAGGGGGGGGGGCGACTGGAAAAGAGTGAATTAGGGTCCGATTTAGCTTGCATGCTAATTGAGAAATCGCGCAACAGAAGGTGCCCGGATTGATGTATGAAGACATTCTGCCACTAGCGAACAATGCATGTGATTGAGACACTTGCGAATATTTTTGGAAACGCAGCGACAAAACTAGGCCTTAAGTTTAGCACAGAGAAATCGGGAATGATGATCTTTAATGAAAAGACGAATAATTATATGGTGTCAATTCAACAGCCTCAAACTGGCTCTCTTAACTACTACACGCAGAGGCAAGAAACAACGCGCGCTTTAGATACTATAGATGAGATGAATATTTACAATTATTATTAGGGTTATAATTATATTCGAGTGCTGATTGCCGTGTTATAGTTTGTTAACGAAACTACCCCTCAATTCTAAATACTTTAAGGCAGTTTTCCTAGTCTCTAAAGCCGCTTGAGTTCACGCTGCTCCTCTGGCGGCCATTTTTCCAAGAAATTATGCCTTCCAACCAAATCGACTGGCGCGGACAACACCAGCCCCTTTCCACATAAGTATGAGGCTCGGAGCAGGAGCTATAGCGCTTGAAAGTAACCGCTGGCTTGACGAACCAACCGACTGAGCTACCTTTCCGGGCAACATTGAAGGATCACGAGTTCAAATCACATGTTATGTTCTTTTTTTTTTAAAGGTATTTTCCTTCCTTTTATCACTGTACGGAAACCCTCCTAAAAAAAAAAAACAAATTATATATCCTCAATTATGTGTGGCCACACATGTGCAGGTCATAAATACCAGGTTCTCTTGCCGAGTGCCATCCATGCGGTATAACCGAGCTCAGCTTGGTCCACCTTGACTGATCAAATAGGGCGCCACTGTAGGTTAAATGAGGCGTACAACTCCTGCGGGACCCGCCGTGGTTGCTCAGTGGTCATGGTGTTAGACTGCTGAGCACGAGGTCGCGGGATCGGACCCCGGCCACGGCGGCCGCATTTCGATGGGGGCGAAATGCGAAAACACCCGTGTACTTAGAATTAGGTGCACGTTAAACAACCCCAGGTGGTCGAAATTTTCGGAGTCCTCCACTACGGCGTGCATAATCAGAAAGTGGTTTTTGTCACGCAAAACACCATAATTCAATTTTTAATTTAACTCCTGCGGGGACGGTAGAGTATCCGTCTCCAGTGCAAGAGGACCGTGATTCAAATCCCGGTGCCGCGCAATTCTCCTCCGGGAAATACAAAAAAAAAAAGAAAAAAAAACCGTGTGTTGAGAAATTGCACAAACAGGCCTGGAGTGCGGCCTGATCCCGGTGACCAGAACCGGTAACGCACTCTCTCACCAGAGCAGGTTTGGCCACCCTGGTGCAGTACTGGGCCACAACCTCCTATATGAATACAACAATCAAACCCCGGCCCTCAGTCCCCAGCAGCCGCGAAGCAACTGACCACGGCGGCGGTCAGATCTGTAACGCTGCAGAGGGTGCTAAGAATACCTGGCTCCGGACAGGCCGCCATAGGAATCTGAACCTGGCAACGTTTAACGTTAGAACGCTATCTAGTGAGGCGAGTCTAGCAGTATTATTGGAGGAATTAGAGGGTAGTAAATGGCATATAATAGGGCTCAGTGAGGTTAGGAGGACAAAAGAAGCATATACAGTGCTAAAAAGCGGGCATGTACTGTGTTACCGGGGCTTAGCGGAGAGGCGAGAACTAGGAGTCGGATTCCTGATTAATAAGGAAATAGCTGGTAACATACAGGAATTCTATAGCATTAACGAGAGGGTGGCAGGTCTTGTTGTGAAACTTAATAAGAGGTACAAATTGAAGGTGGTACAAGTCTATGCCCCTACATGCAGTCATGATGACCAGGAAGTCGAAAGCTTTTATGAAGACGTGGAATCGGCGATGGGTAAAGTCAAAACAAAATGCACTATACTGATGGGCGACTTCAATGCCAGGGTAGGCAAGAAGCAGGCTGGAGACAAGTCAGTGGGGGAATATGGCATAGGCTCTAGGAATAGCAGAGGAGAATTATTAGTAGAGTTTGCAGAACAGAATAATATGCGGATAATGAACACCTTTTTCCGCAAGCGGGTTAGTCGAAAGTGGACGTGGAGGAGCCCGAATGGTGAGACTAGAAATGAAATCGACTTCATACTCTGCGCGAACCCTGGCATCATACAAGATGTAGACGTACTCGGCAAGGTACGCTGCAGTGACCATAGGATGGTAAGAACTCGAATTAGCCTAGACTTGAGGAGGGAACGGAAGAAACCGGTACACAAGAAGCCAATCAATGAATTAGCGGCAAGAGGGAAACTAGAGGAATTCCGGATCAAGCTACAGAACAGGTATTCGGCTTTAACTCAGGAAGAGGACCTTAGTGTTGAAGCAATGAACGACTATCTCATGGGAACCATTAAGGAGTGCGCAATAGAAGTCGGTGGTAACTCCGTTAGACAGGAAACCAGTAAGCTATCGCAGGAGACGAAAGATCTGATCAAGAAACGCCAATGTATGAAAGCCTCTAACCCTACAGCTAGAATAGAACTGGCAGAACTTTCTAAGTTAATCAACAAGCGTAAGACAGCGGACATCAGGAACTATAATATGGATAGAATTGAACAGGCTCTCAGGAACGGAGGAAGCCTAAAAACAGTGAAGAAGAAACTAGGAATAGGCAAGAATCAGATGTGTGCGTTAAGAGACAAAGCCGGCAATATCGTTACTAATATGGATGAGATAGTTCAAGTGGCTGAGGAGTTCTATAGAGATTTATACAGTACCAGTGGCACCCACGACGATAGTGGAAGAGAGAATAGCCTAGAGGAATTCGAAATCCCACAGGTAACGCCAGAAGAAGTAAAGAAAGCCTTAGGAGCTATGCAAAGGGGGAAGGCAGCCGGGGAGGATCAGGTAACAGCAGATTTGTTGAAGGATGGTGGTCAGATTGTTCTAGAGAAACTGGCCACCCTGTATACGCAATGCCTCATAACCTCGAGCGTACCGGAATCTTGGAAGAACGCTAACATAATCCTAATCCATAAGAAAGGGGACGCCAAAGACTTGAAAAATTATAGACCGATCAGCTTACTGTCCGTTGCCTACAAAGTATTTACTAAGGTAATCGCAAATAAAATCAGGAACACCTTAGACTTCTGTCAACCAAAGGACCAGGCAGGATTGCGTAAAGGCTACTCAACAATAGACCATATTCACACTATCAATCAAGTGATAGAGAAATGTGCAGAATATAACTAACCGTTATATATAGCTTTCATTGATTACGAGAAAGCGTTTGATTCAGTCGAAACCTCAGCAGTCATGGAGGCATTACGGAATCAGGGTGTAGATGAGCCATATGTAAAGATACTGGAAGATATCTATAGCGGCTCCACAGCCACCGTAGTCCTCCACAAAGAAAGCAACAAAATCCCTATAAAGAAAGGCGTCAGACAGGGAGATACGATATCTCCAATGCTATTCACAGCATGTTTACAGGAGGTATTCAGAGGCCTGGAGTGGGAAGAATTGGGGATAAAAGTTGATGGAGAATACCTTAGCAACTTGCGATTCTCTGATGATATTGCCTTGCTTAGTAACTCAGGAGGAACTCAGGAACCAATTGCAATGCATGCTCACTGACCTGGAGAGGCAAAGCAGAAGGGTGGGTCTGAAAATTAATCTGCAGAAAACTAAAGTAATGTTTAACAGGCTCGGAAGAGAACAGCAGTTTACGATAGGTAGCGAAGCACTGGAAGGGGTAAGGGACTACATCTACTTAGGGCAGGTAGTGACCACGGATCCGGATCATGAGACTGAAATAACCAGAAGAATAAGAATGGGCTGGGGTGCGTTTGGCAGGCATTCTCAAATCATGAACAGCAGGTTGCCACTATCCCTCAAAAGGAAAGTGTATAACAGCTGTGTGTTACCAGTACTCACATATGGGGCAGAAACCTGGAGACTTACGAAAAGGGTTCTGCTGAAATTGAGGACGACGCAACGAGCTATGGAAAGAAGAATGATGGGTGTGACGTTAAGGGATAAGAAAAGAGCAGATTGGGTGAGGCAACAAACGCGGGTAAACGACATCTTAGTTGAAATCAAGAAAAAGAAATGGGCATGGGTCGGACATGTAATGAGGAGGGAAGATAACCGATGGTCACTAAGGGTTACGGACTGGATTCCAAGGGAAGGGATGCGTAGCAGGGGGCGGCAGAAAGTTAGGTGGGCGGATGACATTAAGACGTTTGCAGGGACAACATGGCCACAATTAGTACATGACCGGGGTAGTTGGAGAAGTATGGGAGAGGCCTTTGCCCTGCAGTGGGCGTAACTAGGCTGATGATGATGATGATGATGATGAATTCAACAGCAAGTTGTACGCATAGTCAAACCTATGCGTTTATACAGGGTGTCCCAGGCAACTTGAGCCAAACATTAAAAGTATGCAAATGCAACGTAGCTGAACAGACTCAAGGTTCAATGTTTGCTCAATCTTTGCCATCGCTTGGATATACTCAGATGAATAATTTTTCATTCGGCTTAATAAGATAATTAGCCTTAATCAATTAATCAACTTTTCAAATATTATAATCAGGTGAAAAGTGTCAATGAGAAAATTGTATTGCAACATGAAAACTTCCGATACAGCTTTCTCTTGCTAAATACGTGCTACATAAAAGTGTCTTTGCGAGCGTGAAAGGAGCCCACAAATACGCGCAAAATTGCCGCGCGACTGACCGCTCGAGGCACTTTACATGTATTCGTGGGATTTCCTCTCTGCTGCCTCTCAATACGCTACTGCGTGCAGATTGAATCACACTTGCTCTGCAATTACAGTTCCAACGCCAGCTCTAATAAATCGCCTTACGGCTTAAATTTCGTGCTTCTTGAAGTCAATAGGGCTATGTTTTATCTACACTGGCTACAAGAGTGTAGTTAGTGTAGGAAGCCACCATTTTTATTTACTTGGCGTAGAATAGTTTAGCTCCGCCTACCTACACGAAGTCATTTTTGATAGCTGTAGTGCAGCATGAAAACTACACTTGCTACACTGCGCTTTCGATTAATGCAGGCAACGGACGTCGAACAATATTAGTGACATAGCGACGATAGTAAATACTCGCTGCAAAGACTGTAGCGAAGTGCTTGCGTGACCATGTGTCACAGAGGGACGTGAGCTAATCTTCCAAGAAGGTAAAATTATCTTACTCATGGATGGTGCAGGCTGTTTCAGACTGCGCGCTGACTTCGTGCACTGTGTATTCACCAAGTATTTAGCTGCAGTTTGTCTAGATTTGTTGACGAAAGAAAAGTCGTACACTGGAGTTTAGTTTCAGGGTAGCGTGCTGCGGGTAAAGCTACGGTCCGTCCGTGTCGCCGTCAGTCCGCGATACCAGCGTATGTGACGCCGATGCAAGGGGCGATGGCAAGCGGCTACAAGTAAAGCTCGATGCCACGCTCCCTTGGTTGTTGTCGCCGCTAACACAGAAATGTGCAGCCGGTAAGTGTGAAGTCAGGTGCTTTTCGTCTGCTGATGCAGAAGACGACGCGCAGTCTGCTGTGATTGGCTAAAGCCCAGCGAGCCAAGTGCAGCGCACGACGTCATAACCTCTGCCCTGCACTACACTCGTCTACACGAGCCTGCACGAAGTGAAGGTTAAAAGAAATAGCCCCAATTTTCCCTCTGCCGGGAGGGTGGAAGACAATTTGCTCCTCAAGTGAATTATCCCTTCACCGCCGATCCCTGAGCAAAACACTGCTTTAACGCACCACCGATGTTCCTACTAAGTGCCACAAGCGCATATATTGTTAGAAGGGGTTGCAACGCCGACAGTCATCTCGTCGCAGTCCCGCGACCCCCGAACGTTTTCCGGGATGTACAATCTTGATGTCGATGAGCGGCTCCAAATGTACAAGAGCATCAGCGCCTACAACAAGTGGTATAAAAGTGTTATGCTGGCTTACATAATTTTCTACCTGAAAGGAATGCCATGGCTCTAGTTTCGAAACCACAAGGAAGAGCTGACCAGCTGGGAGCAATGTAAGCAAAAGCTCCACAAGTTGTTCAGGAAACCTGTTGGCCGTCAGCGAGCTGCGCAAAGGGAACTTGGGTCCCGCTTAGAGGTGCCGACCGAATCATGTGACGTACATCCAGGAAGTTCTCGCCCTTTGCCGCAAGGTTCACGAGAGCATGTCAGAAGAAGACAAAGTCAACCACGTACTGAAGGGCATAGCAGACGACGCTTGTCATCTTTTCGTGCATAAGATTTTTTCCACCATAGCCGACGTCATTAATAAATGTCGACGCCTCGAAGGAGCAAAAAGTCGTCGCATCGCACACCATTTGATCCGTCTTCGAAATACGGCTGCTGCGTCTTCGATCGAGGACTTTCGCTCTGCGCATCAGCCTTCAGCGCCTGAAAGCGTCGTTGGTATCGTTCGCCGGAAGTTCGGAGCCGCTGCGCCGGTTGGCTTCCAGACCTCTTCGAACTGTTATCGACTGACGAGTTACCTTGTGCTGTCTGTTGTGCGCGACGAGTTGGCGAACCTTGCAATTCAGTCTCTCTATTCAGTCAACCGAGCGGACACCTACATTTTCCTATTATCTCTTCTTCGCGAGGCCACTACCCCTGTCGGCCTAGCGAACATCCGATGAATGGCGAACATCCGATGACCGGCCGATATGTATCAAGTGCCGGCGCGTTGGCCACATTTCCCGCCACTGCCGCAATACCTGGACGTCATGCCAATATCAGTCTGCGCTCCAACCTTCCAGCCACTCGCCAGGTACTTGTCTATTACCGCAAGGTTCCACAGAGTCACAAAACTCCACGCAAGCGTCCTCATTTACACGGCAGAGTTGTTCGCCCTCACCACGACGACCCCTGTCTCGCTCACCCACTATTTGTCGTTCTGCGTACCCCATGTACTTGCACTCTACGGGAAACTGACTGGTGCAGCTTCGAGAGGTGACGCTGCTAGAACCACCGGGATTGCAATTGCTCTACTGACCTTACAGACAGAAAGGAATTTACTTGACGTGACGTAGTTGGTGTCCCTGTCGCTGCTCTGCTTGTTAGAGGCACGCACATCTATGTGATGAGCGACCAGCTGCGTAGACAGCTCACTTACGTCCTGACACCTGCGGCGTCCTGTCTTGTGCGAGTCGCTAGCGTAAGAACACTGGCCACCATAGGAATGCGTGGCGCTCGTGTTGGTGCCTCTGGCCGTCAAACATCTGTTTTGTTTACTGTTCTTAAAAGTGTCTCCATGACGTTATTCTAGGCATTGGTTTCCTATCCGCTCACTGCTCCCTTATCTACTGCTCCGCTGGACTTCTTCCCCTTGATTTACTGGGTCCTGACCCTCCTGAGGAAGTTCCCAGCAGGCTCTGCTTCGCTGAGCACATTCGACTGGCCCCCCAAGCCATGACCAGCGTCCTGCTTTATGCAGCTCCACCTGTGCCTGATGGTGACTGTGTTGTGTCTCCTCTCGCAGGAGTATTTCTTGCTCATCACGTTGCTCTTCCGCAAACCGCCGTCAGTATCACCAACAATTCTACCACCCTTCAGCTCGTCAACTTCGGAATCAGTGACCACATTTTACCACAAGGCGTAGCCTTAGGTACACTGTCTTCCCAAGTTTGCCTGTTTTCAGCCTCGGCTGCTTATATTACGTCTCTCCCACGGACTCTTCTTTTTTGCCGGCTGTCCTTCCTCAGCTCACAAACGTTATTGCTCGCGAACTTCCGCCTCACCACGCCAACTACTTATGCCAGCTGCTCTCCGCGTTCAGCGACATTTTTGACCTGGGTCGCCATTTAGGTCAGACCTCTCTCACGACACACCATACTGATATGGGTGACGCACACCCTATTCACAGGCGACCATACCACCCGTCCTTGCACGAATGACAAGTCATTCAAACGGAGGTCGAGAATATTCTCTCGCGATGAATCGTTGAACCACCATCCAGTCCTTGGGCGTCCCCTGTCGTCTAGTTAAAAAGGGCGCCAGCTGGTGCTTCTGCGTGGATTACCGGCACCTCAACATGATCACCAAGAAAAACGTTTATCCTCTACCACGCCTTGATGACGCCCTCGACTGCCTCCACGGTGCGAAGTACTTTTCTTTCATCGACCTTGGTTCCGGTTACGGGCAGACTGCGTCGACGACATGGACCGAGAGAAAACCGCCTTTATAACACCCGATGGCCTATACAAGTTCAAATATATGCCATTCGGCTTATGTAATGGTCCATCTACTTTTGAATGCATGATGGACACACTCCTTTATAACCTCAAGTGATCCATCTGTATTTGCTACTTAGATGACGCCGTCGTTTGTGCTCCTGCATTTGCCACGCACCCGGAATGCCTCTCGCTCGTTCATTCTGCTTTTCCCAATGCTGGTCTTCATCTTAATTCGTCTAAATGTCACTTCGGACACTGCTAAATTACTATCCTCAGTCATCTTATTCATTCATCTGGTGTGCGCCCAGACCCGGGAGAAGCTCGTGCAGCACAGAAGTTTCCCGTGCCAACATGTGCTACAGATGTCCGGAGCTTCGTGGGCCTGTTCTTGTACTTCTTCCGCTTCATGCACAATAATGCGGAGGTCACCCTCCCTCTGCTCTTCTGAAGACAGATGCTTCATTTTCTTGGGGACTTGAAGAAGCAACTGCCTTCTCGAAGCTTATCTCTCTCCTTACATCTCCATTCCTTCTTGCGCACTTCGACCAGACTGCTTCAAGAGAAGTCTGCACTGATGCCAGTAGCCATGGAATCGGTGCCATTTTTTTTGCCAACGTCAACGACGCCACGACGGCTGGCCTACGCCAGCCGTCTGCTTTCTCTAGCGGAGCGGAATTATTTCATTACTGAACATGAGTGCCTTGCACTTATCTAGGCAGTGGCGAAATCTCCCCCTCACCTATGTGGTCGGCCTTTTACATTCACCACAGACCTACATGTGCTCTGCTGGCTTTCGTCCCTCAAAGACTCTACCAATCGCCTAGGTCACTGGGCGCTACGCCAACAGAAATACTCGTACACAGTTGCTTACAAGTTCGACCGTTTATACCAAGATGCCGACTACTTGGACCACCACCCAGACGATGTTCCTGCGACCTACGCTTCTGCTCTGTGTTTTCGCTATCTGCTTAGCTGACCTCGCTACCAAACAGCGCCGAGATCCAAGCATACGTGGTATCATGGAAAAATTCACATCTAGGTCATGTGATCCTTCCTTCGGCATGTTCCTACTCAAGGACGGCACTTTATATCGGCGTATAGCACTACCCCAGTGTATCTGAGATGGTGCTGGTCAATCTCCGGCATGTTCCCACCACTATTCTGTCCAAGCTGCACGGTCTACCAACTTCTGGTCACTTCGGGGAATCAGTACGTACGACTGTGTCCGGCGATGATTCTTTTGGCCTGGAATGTACCGATCTGTCCGCCGCTACGTCGCTTTTTGTGAGTTATGTCAGCGCCAGAAGCCATCTGTTTACTCCTACCTCTTGGCGTTCCTACAAAACCCTTCTATCGCGTTGGTGTAGACCTCTTGGCAACTTTCCCCACATCTGACTGATTCAACAAGTGGAGTGCCATCGCAACAGATTATACAACTTGGTTCGCGCTCACCAGAGCCCTTCCAACAGACATAGCCTTTCTGTTGCACAACGTCATTGTTTACCACGGCGCTCCTCGTCAACTTTTTACCGACAGGGATCGTTCCTTCCTCTTTACTGTTGTGGGCGATTTCCTCCGTTCTTATTCTACCAAACACAAATTTACGAATGCCTACCATCCGCAGACGAATGGTCTTATGTTCCGCTTAATCGAACAATAACAGACACGTCCTTCATGTATGTTTGTGATGACCATCGTGACTGGGATACTACTTTCCCGTTTGTCATATTCGCGCACAATTCATCACGCCAAGACACTGCACGTTACTCGACATTTTATTTGTTGTGCGGCCGAGATCCAGTATTGATTTTTGATACAATACTGCCTACCGCTCAAGAATCCGTGTCTCAGTATACAAGTGATGTCATTCCTCGAGCCCAAGAAACACGCCAAGTTTTTCACCGTCGCCTTTGTACTTCTCAGAACAAGCGGAAAAGCATTTGTGACAGTAGTCACCGGGACGCCAATTATATTCCCGGGGATGTTGTCCCTCTGTGATTTCCCACCCGCCGGTTCGGCCTCTCGGAAAAATGATGTCCCGCTACTCCGGCCCTTACTAGGTCCTCTGTCGGGTAACCAACGTAATCTGCGAGATGTTTCCGGTCGCACCTACTACTCGCTCTATCCAGACTTCCCATCACGTCGTTCAGGTCAGCCCCCTAAAACACTACCAGACCTTTTCTGCCTAAAAAGCAGCGGGACGGCGCCTGCGCACCAAGTGGAAACATGTTGCGCAGCTCTGCACGAAGCTGAGGAAGATGAGCACGAGCTTAGGTCTGAAGAAGTGAACGCTTCAATGACTAGCCTGCTGTAGACTTGGCTTTGTCAATTACTGTAAATAACTGTGCATTCTGTACATAAAAAAATTCTGAGGGTTTACGTGCGATGACCACGATCTGATTATGAGGCACGGCGTAGTGGGGGAATCTGGAAAATTTCGACCACCTGCGCATCTTTAACGTATACCTAAATCTAAGTACACGTGTGTCTTCGCATTTCACCGCCATCAAACTGCGGCCGCCATAATGTATATACGCTACCCGTCTTGCTTCTTCTCTCAGCAAAAATATTATTCTAAACCTAACTTAACGAGAGGCTTTAGCTCCTACCTGGGAAATCATCAATTCTTTCTTCTTACAACCACTGCGCCGCAATTCATGAGTTATGTTGAACTGAAACAGTTAAAATGAGATTTCAGAAAGCGAATTTTTATTTAGTTCCCACTTTTTTAAATTAAAAATATGCGAAATTTCAGGAAAAAATACTCGAAGTATACGACTCTGTACCTCAGCAACTAAAAACGATATTGGAATTCTGTAAGCTGCACCTAATATTTCATTCAATGCTGACAAAAATGATATATCATATGCCAGCGTAAAATACACCACTAATTCCTTAATATGGCATTTGCAAAATCTTTACAGGCATTGTAACAACTTCGCATAAGCTATAAATTCATCCATTGAATTTTTCCGATTGAGATGCTCCAAGAAATGCTCCAATGATCAGTTTTTATCCGAACTAAAGGATTTGTAAACTTCGTACTTCTATTCTTTTTTCAGTCTTGCCGATTTACGATAATTCTTGTCAATAATGTCATGGCCTAAATCAAAATTATATTGTAGGGATCACTGGGATCTAACGTTCTCTCTTGAGTGCAACAATTCTCATTCATATTGGTTGAGCGGTTGAGCGATTTTCTCATAAAAACATTATTGCGTTTTACATGTATTTGAGCAGCCGGCATCGAAGAAGGGCCCGAACTAAAGGTTCCTCTTATTGAATCACACCGGTTCTTAGAAAACACAGGAAACATAACGCTGACTATACCGAAGCACGCGGCCGTAGTCGTACACAAATAATAACAAAAACAATGAAGAACGGAAACCCAACGGAAGCTTTGCTTCTTTGCAACCATGCTTGTTTGGCTTCTCTTGAGCGTGGGAGGCATACGAAATTTCATTTCTTGCTCCCATTTGTGTCTTCGCTTGTGTCGTCGATCTAGTTGGGTCCAGTGTTTCAACGTACGGTTGCGTATTACGCAACAAAGTAGAGCATTTGTGTCTGCTCGTGAGAACGGAATGCGAACTTCAGAACCATTATTTAAAGCAGTTTTCGCTTCAGCGTCCACCTGTTCGTTCCTTATCGCGCCACAGTGTGAGTGTATCACCTGAAAGGTAACATTGTGGCCACTTCTATTTGCGTAGTCGAGATGCTCTGTAATTTCTATAGCCACTGAATAATACGGGCCCCGCCTGAGGACACAGTCAATCGTTTGAAGAGCTAGCTTGGAATCGCAGAATATCGTCCATGCGTGAGGAGGCTCCTCGGAGAGAAATCGAAGTGTCTCCCGGATAGCAACAAGTTGTGCGGCAGTTGATGTTGGTCTATGGTCTAGTTTAAACCGCCGAGCGATGATCATATGTGGTATGACGAAGGCTGCAGTGGAGGCATATGGTGTGACAGAGCCATCGGTATACACGGGTACAGTATCTCCGTACTCTGCAGAAATAAGAAACAGGGTAAGTTGCTTGAGGCCAGTGGATGCAACGGATGACTTTTTTTTGTAATTCCAGGGATCTGCAGTGTACCGCTTTTCTCTCTGCGCCGTAATTATAGCAACTCTGTTCAAGCCCTCCCTCCTGGCCATGGCCAATCACACACTGGTCACAACCCACCAGGACGACAGCCAATCATTAAGCAGAAACAGCACTGTCGCAGGCGGAATATCGAACCGGCGCCCCCGCCAAGTTCCAGCGGACGCAAAGGCGGAGAGAGGCTTTGACCATGGGAATGGAAGCGGAGATCTTTTACTCCTAACTGGTCTTCTACGCTGCTTCCCAGTATAGGACAGGCACTAGTCCGCGGAGGCTTTCTTCCGGGAATCTTCCAGGAGCCCTTCGCATCGTCTCTGCCTTCGCTGGACTGGCAAATTTTTTTTTCCCTTTGTGACGCTTCTTCTCTGACCAGGGGAGCACATTACGGGAACATTAGCAGGGCCCAGCATCGCGCGGGAAGCGTCCTCCGAATATCTTCCCAGCGCAGTTCTCTCATTCTACTCTTGCGCGCGACAAAAAGCATGTTGTCTACCGCAGTCATAACAGCCGACACGTCCCCTGTGGTACATACCTAGTTAACCAAGTTGGTGTCAAGGGCGTTTATTGAAGAGCGACACACACCTATTCGCAATTATCCAATGACCAAGGGTGGCATCAATGGAAGTATATCGAAGCGAAGAACTCTAGAGTGTTGCCCAAAGAGGTAAAAATTGCGGCACAGGCCATTTCATGATGACTGTCGACGGTAATGCGTTGAAACTGAATCTATGTAGCCACGCAACCTACTGCTACTGTCGATACGAGTTATCAGTAAAGGCGTGTACTGGAGCGGGACACCTCCTTCGCGCTTTTCAAAGAACACACGGCACCATCTGGCGCCGCCGCCACGAAGCCTGGGATGCAAACCGAAAAGCGTGGCGTGCCACAGCGTGCGAAAGCTGAGAAACGTTTCACGCTGCAGCGGGGCTCCTCTCTCGCGCTTCTTTTCGGACCCGGTTGCCAACTAGCGGCACTGCCGATAAGTCCGCGCGTGGACTCCGAGCGCAGTGGCCCGGCAGTGCCTGCAAACGCTGAGAATTGTGCCCCCCCCCCCGCTCGTCACACACACTGTGGCCCGTACTCACCAACCAAAGTTAGCGAAATGTCCACTGAATAGCGGCACATACCCACCGCATTCACGGCGCCGCTTCCTAAAGTGTTGGCGCGAACGGCTTTCGTTGAAAAGCAGCACCAACCCAGTGCATCTGTGGCGCTGTCTGCTAACGTGGGGTTGCTTTCCTTAAAAGAACCCTTGTGAAATGGGCTCTATTCATTTCAGCATCGGAGACATCGGTGCCAAAAAGTGGCCCCGTTTCGAACCGAAACCACCAGACTTTAAAATACGAATTAATGGCGAGTAGCGATATGCGATATATTTAACCTGCTGGCATCATGTATCGGTATGTCAAACACTTATTAGCTCTGTATGTTGTATTTATAAATGGTACAATTTCAAGGCGTCTTTTAATATCCCTGTGGTAGATGTGGCCTTCCATGGTAGAACGGCAACATTATACAAACAAAAAAATTTTATTCACACTGCCTAGCGTGATGATGACGAGACACATGTGCCGAAACATCCGGTTTCCGGCGATATCTTTTCGAAAAATCGACCATCCGGCGTTACGAGACCAAAATTCGATGGCACGAGAATTGGTGGTGCCACACCGGACCATTAGTAAAACTCGAACCAACGACCTTTGGTGGGATTCGAACAAACGGCTTTTGGTGTTAGAAGGCAAAGTTAATTAGGCATTGGAACCCAGGACCTTTGGTGGGGGTCGAGCGCTCGACCTATGCTAGGACCGAATTTCGATGACATCAAAATCGATGGTGCCACCATTGATGGTCGAACCTCCGCCCACTGGTGGGATTCGAACCCACAAACTTTGGTGGTAATTAAGACGGAAGTTCTTAAGGTACATGTAATTATGATAGAGCTAATTGATGCACTCGAACCCGCGACATCTGGTGGGACAAATCATGCAAATGGAAGTAACAACGTATTCGAATGAGAAAGGCCTATGCTAAAGTGACTGTCAACTTTTTATCTGGGTTCTATCGTACACTGGTGCAAGAAGCAGGTACATAATCGCCGTGCGTGTTGAGCATTAATACCAGGGCCGTGACTGAACATCTTCGGCTCGGCAATGGTATGTGCTTGACGCTAGCAAGTGTGAAAGCACAGGTGAGGTCGTGTATATCCCAGGTTGTCCCTGTGTGGTCAGGGCTGAAACCGGTGCTCCTGGTTTGACCTGCTGGCCAGGTCCGACCAGCAGGTCCATATGTGTATGGTTTGTGCTGACCATACACATATGGTCAGCACAGACGGCCAGGAGCAAGGTGCAGGGAAAGGGTTCCCCGTAGCTGCGAGGGCTGCGGTGCGGAGACGGGTAAATAAAGGGCACTTGCCGGTTTAGCACTACCTGACTTCGGCTTGACAAATGTAATTAGGTTTCAAGTGGTGAGCAACCAGGGCGCATAGCGCGTGCTCCTTCTACCGCCATGCAGGTGGTAGAGTACACTAAAGCTTTTACACATCGGTCATGTGGTTGAAATTGTTCGTTGGGTGGGTTCGAATCTGTATCATTTTTTTTTGTTTTCCTCTTGATTCAACGCGCACAGCACTTTCCGGCTATAAATTTTCAGGGTTCATTTGTGAGTTAACTAGTTTAGACAGGCAGTTAGTATTTCTTTTCTAGGTAATCGGCTTTTTGCGGTAAGCAGAATTTTATTTGAGCACGTGGTTGCAAGTGGGGTTTTTTTTTTCTAGCTTTTGTGGTAGCGATAATAGAGTGCTGCTAAGATGGTCAAGCAACTGAAGGTTAAATGCAAGGAGTGTGAGGCGTCGTTGAATTGGAAGGAAACATGGTTCGAATCTGTAGAGGAGGCCGAAGGCGCGGATTTTATGTGCAAATGCTGCGTATTAAGTGCACGCCTGGACGGGGCTGACGAAGCGAACACCAGCATAGCGTTACGCATGGATGCTCTAGAAAAGGAGCTACAGGTAGAGAGGGCAGAGAAGCGCAAACTCCGAGAGCAGCTTAGTGAATGGTTGGACGAAAAAACGGCTGACACCACCATGCGAAGTCACATTGGCGGACTTTCCAGCGCCAGCCAACCGTGAGACAGCTGACATAAGGAAGTATAATATGGATAGAATTGAACATGCTCTCAGGAACGGAGGAAGCCTAAAAACAGTGAAGAAAAAACTAGGAATTGGCAAGAATCAGATGTATGGGTTAAGAGACAAAGCCGGCAATATCATTACTAATATGGATGAGATAGTTCAAGTGGCTGAGGAGTTCTATAGAGATTTATACAGTACCAGTGGCACCCACGACGATAATGGAAGAGAAAATAGTCTAGAGGAATTCGAAATCCCAAAGGTAACGCCGGAAGAAGTAAAGAAAGCCTTGGGAGCAATGCAAAGGGGGAAGGCAGCTGGGGAGGATCAGGTAACAGCAGATTTGTTGAAGGATGGTGGACAGATTGTTCTAGAGAAACTGGCTACCCTGTATACGCAATGCCTCATAACCTCGAGCGTACCGGAATCTTGGAAGAACGCTAACATAATCCTAATCCATAAGAAAGGGGACGCCAAAGACTTGAAAAATTATAGACCGATCAGCTTACTGTCCGTTGCCTACAAACTATTTACTAAGGTAATCGCAAATAGAATCAGGAACACCTTAGACTTCTGTCAAGCAAAGGACCAGGCAGGATTCCGTAAAGGCTACTCAACAATAGATCATATTCACACTATCAATCAGGTGATAGAGAAATGTGCGGAATATAACCAACCCTTATATATAGCTTTCATTGATTACGAGAAAGCGTTTGATTCTGTCGAAACCTCAGCAGTCATGGAGGCATTGCGGAATCAGGGTGTAGACGAGCCGTATGTAAACATAATGAAAGATATCTATAGCGGCTCCACAGCCACCGTAGTCCTCCATGAAGCAAGCAACAAAATCCCAATAAAGAAAGGCGTCAGACAGGGAGATACGATATCTCCAATGCTATTCACAGCATGTTTACAGGAGGTATTCAGAGACCTGGATTGGGAAGAATTGGGGATAAAAGTTAATGGAGAATACCTTAGCAACTTGCGATTCGCTGATGATATTGCCTTGCTTAGTAACTCAGGGGACCAATTGCAATGCATGCTCACTGACCTGGAGAGGCAAAGCAGAAGAGCGGGTCTAAAAATTAATCTGCAGAAAACTAAAGTAATGCTTAACAGTCTCGGAAGAGAACAGCAATTTACAATAGGCAGCGAGACACTGGAAGCCGTAAGGGAATACATCTACTTAGGGCAGGTAGTGACGGCGGATCCGGATCATGAGACGGAAATAATCAGAAGAATAAGAATGGGCTGGGGTGCGTTTGGCAGGCATTCTCAGATCATGAACAGCAGGTTGTCATTATCCCTCAAGAGAAAAGTATATAATAGCTGTGTCTTACCAGTACTCACATACGTGGAAGAAACCTGGAGGCTTACGAAAAGGATTCTACTCAAATTGAGGACGACGCAACGAGCTATATGGAAAGAAGAATGATAGGTGTAACGTTAAAGGATAAGAAAAGAGCAGATTGGGTGAGGGAACAAACGCGAGTTAATGACATCTTAGTTGAAATCAAGAAAAAGAAATGGGCATGCGCAGGATATGTAATGAGGAGGGAAGATAACCGATGGTCATTAAGGGTTACGGACTGGATCCCAAGGGAAGGGAAGCGTAGCAGGGGCGGCAGAAAATTAGGTGGGCGGATGAGATTAAGAAGTTTGCAGGCAAGGCATGGCCACAATTAGTACATGACCGGGGTTGTTGGAGAAGTATGGGAGAGGCCTTTGCCCTGCAGTGGGCGTAACCAGGCTGATGATGATGATGATAGCGCCTCAGATCACCGAAGCTCAGCAATAGCTTAAAGAGTCATGGATTACAACGTACCCATAAGGTTTTGGAAATTAGCTAAAGCTGTTCAGGAAGGAAGGAAATAGAAAAGTAAAAGGCAGGGAGGTTAACCAGAATAACGTCCAGTCGGCTACCCTACACCGGGGGAATGAGAAAGTGGAAACAAAGATCACAGGGAGAGAGAGGAGGGAAGGAAAGAAGGAAATTGCGGTGATTTCGCTGATGCGTGTGGTTTTACAGAAATTGCATTAATAGTCACACATGGTCGCACAAACCCGTCGTCCTTAAGAAGCACTATAGCGCCTTCACCGCTTTATTGGCCGACGGGCGATGGTGGAGGTGTTCCAGCAGCACCTGCACAGAAAGCGGCCGATTGTCCAGTTTTTGGAAAGCGTTGGCAAGTTCTTGTCTCTCTGGGGCATATCGTGGACAGTGGCACAGCAGGTGGTCGATGTTTTCTTCCGTGCCACAGACCTCGCATGCTCCACTGTCAGTCACTCCAATTAATGTAGAGTATGCCTTTGTGAAGGCAACTCCTAACCAAAGGCGACAGAGAAGCGTAGCTTCACGTCGAGGATGTCCGAGTGGAGGTCAGAGTTGCAGGGAGGGGTTTAGTTGATGCAGTCGTGTAGTCGTAAGTTTGGCGAGTTCCACTAGGTCACTGTGAGACTGCGTGCCAGGTGTCGAAGCTGCCTTGCAGCGTCTGTCCTCGATAGCGGAATTGGAACGCTGTGCTCTTCTTGATGTGCTATGCGAGCAGCGTTATCGGCGGAATCATTGCCACTGATTCCACAATGGCCAGGTACCCATCGAAAAACGACCTCGTGACCTTTTTGTTAGACGTCATGGTAATGTTTCACGATTTCGTATGTCAATTGGTCATGACATTCGTGTCGGAGAACTGACTGCGTGCACTGTATACATGCCGGTTTTGAATCACAGAACACAGCCCATTTTCTAGGTCTTTCAGAATCAATGAATTCCAGTGCTCGACGCAGGGCCGTTAGTTCTGCCGCCGTTGAGGTCGTGACATGCGATGCCTTGAACCGCACTGTCATTCCTCGCGTTGGTATAACCACGGCACCACCAGAAGTGCACGACGTAGTCGATCCATCGCTATAGATGTGCACGTGGTTGTTGTGCTTTTCATGCAAAAGAAGTAAGCTCAGCTGTTTTAGAGCAGGGGCCGGTAGATCTGTCTTCTTCTGTAGTCCCGGAATCATTATATGTACTTGTGGACGGCTCAAACACCACGGAGGAAACGGTGGCTTGCCCGCAGGTGCGTACCCTGAAGTAAACGACGCACGATGTGCACTGAAAATACGGCTAAATGTCGAGCAGGGCCTTGCAGCAGTGAGGCTCCCCAAGTGGTTGGGGAGGGGTCCTAGCATAATGCCTGAGATTCATACGCATTGTCTCAACGGTAACGTGCGTCGTGATTGGGTAATCCTGCGCAAGGGCAATGGTTCCAGCCGTTGATGCACTGCGTGGTAAACCAAGACATAACTTAAGGGCTTGGGCTTGAATACTATGAATCGTACGCAGCTTAGTCTTGCAGGTGTTGGATATTGCAGGCAGGTTGTATCGCAGGAATCTAAGGAACAACGCCATGTACAGCTGTAACATAGCGTGTATAGATACTCCCCAACTTTTTCCTGCAAGGAACCTGAACAGGTGACAGATAGCAGTCAGCCGCTTTTTCACGTAAATTGACCGATGGGTACGTCAGAGCATGGAAAATCCGACTAGCAGGCGGCACTGGAAAACAAATCCTCGGAAGATCTTTTAAATAACATAGCTTGGTGCGGTTTCATTAATATCATTACTACGCCCACTCGAGTATCGCCAACAAGTTCAACTATTTTGGACCTTTTAATCGCTAACATAGATACGCACGTCATCGCTGCAGGTACAATCAGCAGCGATATAAGTGATCACTGCCCGATATTCATGGCCTTCGTAAGTTGTGCAACAGGAAAGAAAACTGCTTGCAGCCCAAAGCTTGTTTACCAGGCTATAACGCAGTCATCACTGGATATATTTCGATCCAAAATTGAAGGAACGGACTGGGAGCCTGTTTTAAGCGAAACGATTGTAGAAGCCGCGTACGACACGTTCATAAAGCTCTTCAATGGGCACTACAGCAGCTGCTTTCCGATGAAATCATTTAAGACGGGAAAACGCACACGAAAGCCTTGGATTGGACAGAAAAGCATAAACTCCATGATTCCTTTTTGAGAACGCGTGACGTCAATACTTTGGTGACCTTTAAAAAGTTACGGAACCGTTTAAATGCTTTACTAAAGAAAGCTAAAAAGGAATATTATGAGAACCTTCTCCAGGCAGGATCGAATTGCCCACCTGATCGTATGCGGAAAATAATTAATTCCGTACTGGGCACTAGTTCAGTGACCAATGAAGTACAAGAAATCGTCATTAATAACAAATCACTGTCAGGGACCGCTCTGTCAGAACATTTTAGCGAATATTATGCATCAGCAATAATCAGCCATGCTCCTCCCACAGACATGTGCAGACTGGAACGAAATGTTCGGGAAACGGCATTTTTTTTCCACCCACAGATTCTTCCAAAGTATGTAACACCTTCACTGCATTAAAAAAACAGTAAAGCCACTGATATCGATAATATCCAGATAACACCCGTAAAATATGTGATCGACATTATCTGCCCGTTCTTGGCCCATATCTTCAACCTGGCGATTGGTTCAGGGACGTTTCCTGCTAAAATGAAACGAGCCAAAGTGTCTGTTATATTCAAAGGGGGGGGGGGGGGGTGAGAAACAACATCATAAACTACCAATATCTGTTTTGCCTATATTTTCGAAGGGCCTTGAAAAGATAATTATATGTCGACTACATAGCTTTTTTTTTGAAGCACGAAATTATGTCTGAATGCCAGCACGGTTTCCCAAAGGGTAAGTCGACTGAGTCTGCACTCCTCGTACAAAAAGAAATAATTCTCAAAAACATTGAAGCGGGAAAGTTAACTCTTGAAATCTTCATTGATTACAGCTAAGCATTTGATTCACTCTATCATGACACTTAAGAAAACTAGAAGAATATGGCATACGAGGTGTTGTTCACTCGCTTTTGCAGTCGTATCTCTCCGATCGACTGCAGTGTGTAGTTATAGATGGTTCTACGTCATCATTTCGCCCATTACTGAGTGGCGTACCCCAGGGAAGCATTTCGGGCCCCTTTTTATTTAATGTATATGTGAATGACTTACCTTCTATTGATAAGTGTACAGATTTTGTTTTATACGCAGACGACACTAGCCTCTTCGTTTCTGCTGATAACGAGGCAGACTTGTTTTTACACGCCAATAATGTTCTGTGCAAAGTGTTCGAGTGGTCCTTATGTAACAGCCTACAAATCAATATAAAAAAATCAAAGGCCGTTGCTTTTGCTGCAAAGAACAGATCTGTGTCATGCGTCGATTTAAACATAGGTCCCCACTCGCTTGATGTAGTACAGGAACACAAAATTTTGGGTGTTGTATTTTCTAGTCACATGATGTGGAACTCACGCATAAACCTTGTTGTAAAGAAATTGTCTGCTGCTTTATCTGTGTTATTTAGATGCCTTCATATGCTCCCACCTTGTGTAATGTTCCAGCTTTATCATTCCCTTTTTCGGTCGCATATAAACTATTGCACCTTAGTATGGGCTACGACTACACAACGTAACATTAACAGGCTGTTGCTGCTCGAAAAGAAAGCTATTCGTTGTATTCACAATGTTCACTATTTACATCCTACAAAACCGTTATTTCAAGAAAGCAGAATAATCAACGTCAAAGATCTTTACGCATACCGTCTTCTACACCAATTACAATTTGCAGATAAAAAAACCATACAATTCCTAAAAAATGTGTCAGCCCTCGTAGAACGACCCAGCACCGGTGTAACACGAGGATCGGAAAATGGATGATAAGGCACTATCGAACAAATTACTTTATGCAAACCCTGACATACAACGTACCCGCGCAATTAAATCAACTGCAGAAGTGCATAAATGAAGATACGGTTCTATCCCGCATGCTATTGTGCGATATCTTTGACTTTGATAAATTTCACCTGTTTGAAATTTGTAAATTAGTTGGTTTTCATACCTATTCAGAATGTACTCATCCCATGTATATTCATTTCATTCCTTTTAATTGGCACGTGCACATTCTTTACTGCTGCTTAACTTCCTTTTTATTATTGCTTTTAATAATGTTCATTTTTTAAAGTGTACCAGTACATATTCCCCTCGCGCTAATGTTATTCACCCGAATTTCAATGCGCTCGTAATGATTATGCATGTATGAAGATCTATTGATGCTCAGGGAAGTGGATATATACCACGTGTTGTATTAATGAAGCTACTTACGAAAGCTTATTGTTTGTACTGCGGATGTGTGCGATGCTGATGTTGCCTGGTGGTGGCCCCCTGGCATCGTCAAGCTGTATGTTTACAGCTTTCTTGCCAGGGTGGCCTTCAACACTGTACTTTGTACATGTTGTAAATAAACTTGACTTGACTTGACTGAACTCACGAGACCGGTTCAACTTCTTGGTCCTCTGGAACTGTGTAAGTGACATTGTCAGCCGCGGAGAATGTTGGAAATTGTGCTCGCGTGACGCATGGAAGAGGGTAGAGATGGGCGCGCGACCGGCAGGATTCGGATGTTAGGCTTGTACCGTTGCGTTCGCCATGCTTGGACGCACTGTGCCAATACACCCTGCAAAATGTCTTTTCCCACATCGGCGATATTTAAGGGATCTTTTTCGTCATTGCGGACCATGTTGCGGCGCTAGGTTCCGTCTCGAAGCCGGCTCCTTATGGTGGAGGGGAGAAGGTTACGGGTTGAAGAAATCGGAAGCTCGGAAGTTGGGAAATTGAAAAGCCAACAGGTTTACTGGCCCTTGACCAAAACTCATTTACATCGTTGTATAGGAAAAACAGAAAAAGTTCAAACGCTTAGCAACGAGCATCTAAATGAGCCTCGTTTCTGCGGCCCAAAGCAGCCTCTTTCCTCTTTGCCCCGCCATTATAGCACCTCTTTCAAACCCTCCATCCTGGTGGTAACCAATGACACATAGGCCGCAGACCACCAGGATGACAGCCAATCAAGAAGCACAAACAAAATTGTCACAGATGGAATATCGGACCGGCGCCCCTGCCAAATTCAAGAGGGCGCAAAGGCTGAGAGAGCTCTGACAGCGGCAATGGGAGAGGAGATTTTTTTCCTCCCAGCTGGTCTTCTCTGTTTCTCAATATGGGGCAGCCACGAGTTTGTGGCGGCTTCCTTCCGGGAAACGTGCATGAGCCCTTCGAGTCGTCTGTGCCTCCCCCAGTGAGCCGACTCTTTCTTCCTCTTTTGGCGCTTCCTCTTTGACGAGGGGAGCTTGCTACGGGAAAATTTGCAGCGTCCAGTATCGCATGGCAACTGTCCTTCGACTATCTTCCGATTGTAGTTCTCGCATTCTACTCTTGCGCGTGACAAACAGCATGTCTACTGCATTCATTAAAAGCTTCCTCCCCCGACAAAATACTCACGGAGGGTAGCTTTCACTGTTGCTGTGCGGAGAGACGACTTCATTTTCGGCAGATGAATGCAGGAAACTCGCCGTCGACTGCCAGATTGTCGGGCATGCCACCGACCAAATTCTTTGAGCAGTGTCTGAAGCTCAAACAGGTGCCCAAGCAAGCACTCAGCCCCCTCTGAACAAGTCATGTCAAAGGATGGATGGCAGTCAATCTTTCTTTAGTAGTTTTTTGCGACATGCACACACTCAGAACTCATGGGACTCGCTTATGCTGATAAACCAGACGTGTTAGGTTACGTATCTACAGACACAATCTCACAAACGAATAAAACTCAAGTAACAATTTTCGCTCCACTCTGCGCTTATCCTTGTATGAGCGGTACAACACAACGCTTCTCAGCTGGAAAGAAATATTCATCTTTGCTGAAGTACTAGTTCTCTGGCGCCCTCTGATCTCCTGAATGGTGGGGTCCTCCACCTGCTCAGTAGCCAACTCTTCTATATTCCCACGTAGGAGTGTAGCGAAACCACTTGACACTGGCAGCAATAACGCATTCTCAAGGAAATCCTCGTTCTGCGTCTCGCGACACTGATTATCCGGTTGACCGGTCTCTGTGTCTCGTTATCGCGATTGCCTATACTGCGTTCATCCGTTACCGCCAGTCTTATCTGGCGTCCCCTCCACAGTGTAACTCTCGGAAGTGAGTTGAGCTGCCAGTTCTCATGCCTTTGAGTGGGTTGACGCTTGTACAACCCGGTTACCGAAATTAATGCCACTCTCTCGCAATAACATAACTGATCTGCTTGAGAAAAAATACGGACAACATTTAAAGAGCTTTCCTCAAGCGGCAGCTTCGGTTCTTGGTTTACCGATATGACCCTCGATGACCAATTTAGCGATTTGCAAGCACACATTATATTCTTCCATCACCTGGCGAATTCATGCACATTGGCCTGAGTAGTCGGATAGTGACATATACGATGAATGGACGACATCCACTGTTGCCGCCGAGTCGTCCAGTGCTTTGTACGATTTCCCGTTTACTGCTGGTCAGGCATATAAGGCTCCAACAACGTGATGTTTTCTTCGCAGCCATTGACACACGAAAATGCAAACCTTTGTGCACTTTACCGCTACGTGACCCGGCCATTTGCATTTTTAGCAAATGGGTGGCTTCCTTGTCTCACAAGTGTTCTTTGTCTATTGTGCGTTGGTCACTTTTCAGCTCGGTTCTCTGTAGTCCTTTCTTTTTTTACCTGAAGGGGCCTTTTTCCCCTTTATCTTAACTCGAGGGCTCGAAGGATGCTTCACATAACGGTTATTCGCACTTCTTTTGGAATTGTAGGCCCTATCAACTTCAAGACTGTTGCTGAGATGTCCCCGCGATCCGTACTCCTCGACGTGTTCTGTCGCTTTTGTCGCAGAGGGTGCGTCGCCTTGGTCCTGTAACCAATTCCTCTTCCGCCCTGGGAGGCAGTTCTAAAATTGATCTAAGAGAATCCTACAGCGTCGCTATCACTGTAGGACTCAATGCCTTTTAACAATTCGATTAAGTTTACTCTTAAATTATACAAAAACTCGGTATAGCTCATGTGCCTCGACTTCTTGGCACCCCGAAATTTCTGTTTAAACGCTTCTGCGCTAAGTCTGCACTTTCTCACAAGGCAAGCCTTGACCTTCTCGTAGCTGTCCGCGTTGTCCTTGTTGAGCCGCGCAACATCTGCTGCCTCGCAGGGTAGAACCATCAATATGTCTCGCTCAAATGACAGTTTCTCGCACGTTCGTTCAAAATTTGCCAGGTACGACCGATATACCCTGATAGCAGATATGGCTACATGTACCTAGGTATTTTTAACTCTGCCTTGTAGTTGAGGAGAGGTACCACTTGATGGCAACAATTGCCCGACCTGTTATAAGGCGTAAGCCTTTAGTGGCTCATGAGTGTCCGGGCGTAGCCCGTGACGACGCAGGAAAGCGGTGATTACCGGCGAGGGGAGCAAGGAGAGGAGGCGCCATGCCGGTAGCGCTGTGCAAGGGGGCGAGTGGGAGCGCGCGGACATGCGCGTTGGGGTGCGCGCGCATCGGCGACAAACCTTGCAGCCATATGGCTGTGATTGAATCCCATGCTTGCGGCCACGGCGGCGTCCGTTCGCAGAACAGTTCAGACAACAGCAACAGAGGCAGTCATAGATAGGCTTTCGCCTATCGGAGTTTATCTCAGCGAAGTGCCCATAGCTTTTGTTACTCAAGTTGCTACTTACGGAGCTCAATCTCGCGCTCCAGGCTTTTTGCCACATGCTCCCGTAATTTTTGTGGCCTTTCTTGCTCTTGCTGCTGTCCTTTTTTTGTTCGATGACGCTCGATGCTTCACCGAGCTTCTCGAACCAACGACCTTTAGCGGGAGTCAAACGCTCGACCTTTGGTAGAACCAAATTTCAATGGCACCAAAATTGATGTGCCACCATTGATGGCCGAACCTCCAACCATTTGGGGGAGTCGAGCCCACGACCTTTGGTTGAAGTTAAGGCGAATTAATTAAAGTACATGTAATTATGAAAGAGCAAATTAATGCACTCTAACCCATGACATCTGGTGGGAGAAAACATGCAATAGGAAGTAACAACGCATTCGAATGAGAAAGTAAACTAATTTAATGAATGTCTCCTGAGCGCACAGACTCTCGCCTTCATCCTCTTTAGCCTCTGCTAAAGTGACTGTCAGCTTTTTATGTGGGCTCTATTATACGCTGACCGAGGACAAGGTACATAGTCGCCGTGTGAGTTAAGCACTAACACCAGGGCCGTCATCGAGCACCTTCAGCGCGGCAATGGCATGTGCTTCACGCTAGCAAGTGTTGAACGCACAGGTGAGGTTGTGTATCCCAGGTTGTCCGTGTAAGGTCAGGGAATGAACCGGTGCGCCTGGCTTGACCTGCTCCATACGTGTATGGTCAGCACAGACGGTCAGGCGCAAGGTGCAGGGAAAGGGTCCCCGTAGCGAACCGGCTTGCGGCGAGCTACGGCGCGGCGATGGGTAAATAAGGGCGCTTGCCGGTTCAGCACTTCCTCATGTGGGCTGACAAATGTGATTAGGTTTCGAATGGTGAGCAACCAATGCGGCACGCTCTTTTTGCCGTCATGCAGGTGGCACAGTGCACTAAAGCCTTTACACATCGCCCATGAGGTTGAAATTATTAGTTGGGTGGGTTCAAATCGGTGCCACTTTTTTTTTCTTTTGCTGTTGATTCATTTCAGTGCGCACATAAAGCACTTTAAGGCAGCTATCTAGGTATCTGTGTATGCTTGTTTCGAACCGCTATCACGCCTACCTGTGTCAGTGGGTTGTCAGCAGTGGCATGGACAGCTCTTAGTTTCGCGCAGTATGGCGCGAAGGTAAGAGGGTTCGCAAGAACAACCATCGGACCAACTTGCGTCACTGAGTAGGTGCGAATGTGTACACACGGGCCGCGCTTGAACGAGCCTCTTTCAGGACGACACGGGTCACTGTTAACGCGGAACTGGGTTGGTACCGCTGTTCGAAAAAACTAGTTCACGCCGACTTGGCGTGCTGGGTATGTGTCATTCGGTCTGCGCTGCCATGCAGTGAGCATCTTTGATGGCAACGTTAGTCACTGAGTAAACGCTATCGGGTGCGTTCCGCTCTTCAGTGAACGTCCTTGACGCCAACCTGGTTAAGTATGTGTGTGCCACAGGGAATGTGCTGGTCCGCAATGGCGAACGATGCTGAACGGAATTGAACCCATTTCACATGGGATCATTAAGGAAAGCAATCCTACGCATTATTAGACTGCCGCACAGATGCACAGGATATTTGCCACTTTTCTGTGAACACCTTTCACGCCAATGCTATAGACAGCTTGGCCATAAATGCCCTGGGTCATGCGGCAGTGCGGTTGAATGAGCAGCAGCAGCAGGAAAGCTATTCCAGATTTATGCTGAGGCTGAGGACATCAGCATAAATCTGTAATAGCTTTCCTGCTGCAGTCACTGAAGGGCAACAGTTTTAGAATTCTTGAGATATATAGCTTCCTAAAGATTGCAGAAGGTCATCCTCAATGTCGATTGTGACTGAATGAGCACGAGGTCTTGCAAGGTCCATCAATTCTTTCTTGGACAAGTGCGCTGTGCTGCTCTTCAATGTGACGTTGTTCGAACACTTATTCTGCAGTCATTGCAAACATAGGGTAGCTCAAGATAAGCCTTCTTTGAAGCTTTAGGATTTTAGTTAGAAGAAAGTGGACTTCCTGGTGCCTAACGATACCAGTGATCTGTCACTCCCTACACAAGGCAATGAGATAGCAGAAATAAAGACTGGACAAGTATGTTTTGCGTCTTAAAAAATGGGGCAAACTACACGACACAGAAGAACAAGAACCGGCGGGGCGAGCGCTCACATAAAAAGGTTAGTTAGGCACACATACCTAGAAGTATTGATGAAATATAGTAATTGTTATATGGGATTACATGGACATGCAGTCTAATTAAAAAGTAAGTGAAGCATTATCACAATGTAACATGGGCTTGCAGTGAAATGACAGCTAAGAGTTAGTGTAGAAAGTGCGAAAAGTTCACCTGAACACTTGGTCTTTAAAGTGCAACTAGGACTGGTGATTAATCACAGGGCTGATGTAATATTAGCATAATGTGCGCATAGGAACATTACAAATGAAGCACTATCGTGAGATAAGCCAGCAATGCTTTGAAGTATGGGTATTCTAAGAAAATCTGTTTCGACAAACGAATGAGTAATATGAAAAGATAGTTGGCTAGGGTAAGTAATGTACAGAAAAACAACTCTAAGTGAATAAAAGGAGTTAGAAAACAATTTTATATTTAGTATGCAAATGGGCATCGACTGAACTGACCCAATTTACCGGACACCTACCCTTGAACTTTGTTGAAGAGCAAAGTATGGGGAAATGTTTTTCAGCTTCGATGCAAGGTCGCGCTCTTCGACAATGTCCAAAGGTGACAGCAGTACTAGCAAGTTGACCCCCCTCATGTATGTACTGGGAGACAATTATTAAAGGTATATAGCGTATGACGCAAAGCTAGAATCATTTGCGTTATCATTTACAAAAAAGCATCTGAGACAGGTGGAAAGGATGCAGAGCCCACTTTCACAACAGCCCAGGCAAACTGCCCAACGACAGCGAGGAAATCAAAACGGCAGAATGCTATCCTTCTGCTCTACATAATAAATGCTTAGTAATCATGTGCCAAACACTACCAGTCACGTGTTAAGTGAACATGCAGTCACCGTCCTGGATTCATGCATGCATTACTCCTCTCATGCATTTTGCTTTTGAAGCTGTGTGTGCACTAGAGAGCGTAAACTTTATTTTCATATCAATAAGATTTGAGTCCGGCGTCTCTTTAGTGGGTCTGACAGTGGGCACTAGAATAACATTTAAATTAAACATATTTCTTATATGTTTACACTGAAGAGATCCATTGGGAGTCATCTGTGAGACGGTACCAACGGTTTGCGTTGTGCTGATCTGCTCTCCAATTGCCTGTAGGGCAGGCACTACAGTCCTGCACAGCACTGTGAATTCACAATACGTGAGCCCATCTCTGTTGTGTGGCAAATTCTATTGGTGGCTCCTTAAATGCCACAGCGCCACAGGCACAGCGCGGCTGTAAGCTTGACCAGGGCAATTAATGCTGCCAATTGACCTTCAAGACAACAGTCGTGCGCTGTCATGAACAGTCTCACAATGTCAAAACAACCCCTTGCCAAGAATTCAGAAGGAACAGATGGGAAACATCACTTAGAGCGCGTACATAGACAGGGACCAAATGAACAACGAAGACAAGCGCTCGAGGACTGCTCCTGATAATAGCGATATTCGATTGACTGCCGTGTATAGCATGTCGTGCTGTACACCTTACAATATGACGGCCTGCCGTTATTTTGATGTTCAAATTCTTGTAAACAGAGCTGCACAGATAGTTACCGTCATTTATTGCACCATTTTTTTTTACGGTGTATGCGTGGTTTACGTCATAGCGGACGCAACGCGCAGCTGTTCTATGTTGTGTTGGGTATTATCCCGTAAGTGTTTACTAAGTGGACGGTGCATTTCAGCGCACGCTGATTGGATAGAGCTCGGAGCCAGTAGCGCGGGCGCTAATTGTCATCACCTGCTCTGAAGCTCTGTCCATACAATGTGAGCTGAAATGGACAGTCCACTTGGCGGACATTGCAGCGTAGCCAATCGTCGCCGCCTGCTCTCAAGCTCTGCCCATTCATTGGGAGCTGAACTGGACAGTCCACTTGATGCACATATACAGAATGCCCCCCACTTGACTAGAGAGACGCGCAGCGGATTTCGGCGAGAAACGCGGCCTGGTACCACCAGCGAAGGCAGTGGAGAAACACTAAACAGCGCCCACCACTGACTACATGCAGTATACAGGGTGTTTCAGTAATCTGAACCAAGGATTTTAAAAAGTGCTTAACCGCAACTCAATGAATCCAACGACATAGTTTGCCGTCATGTGGCGCTACTTAGCATATATTTTATATTGCGCTTCATTAGCCAACTAAGTAAGATCAATTATGCATTTTTTTTAAATGATCACTATAGAGCCAAGTACGTTTCGTTACGTTGTAGAGGGCATTCGAAAACGACCGATTCAATTTTTTGTGGCGACGTACATGCGCAATGCGCTTCGATTTTTTTCCCGGCGTCTAAAGAACGCCCGCGAAATATGAAATGAAGCCACGTGACTGCGCCCATGCGCTCACACCTCACCGCACAATACGAAAGACTATCAGGAACTGAAACGGGACGTTTCATTCTAAAGAAGGCAGGCATACAATATGAAGGAATCCGTGCACACACCTTGCCAATTCCAAGACACGTGCACGAACACTTAATAGTCCATCCTCTGCCCAAAAACATGCATCCACAGTACGATACAAACAGAAGAAAGGCTAGGGCACAAAAACTTCACGAAAGATTTTCAGTTCAGAAAGATACGGCGCATGTGGACGTGGCAGAACATGCGGACAGAGACGCCTTTTCCCTGGCAGTTGTCGATCATCGAGGTTCTCCCCTCGCATCAGCGACAATCGATAAAACAAAATTTCCAGAGGAGGCCGAAGAAGCTGCCATAGCTTTAGCTATTACCTCCACCACTGCCAAATACATCATCAGCGACTCTAAAACCGCAATTCGAAATTTTTGCAAAGGAAGGGCCCACTCAGCAGCCATCAGAATATTACGAAAAATCTCCAATACCCGCCAGATCACATTGATCTGGGTCCCCGCCCATTCAGGCCATCCTGGAAATGAGGCGGCGCACCAATTTGCCCGAGGATTCGTAGTTAACCGGGAGGTGCGTTACCCCGAGCTCAGGTCGGCCAAGGAGCGAATGACGACCTACAAAGAAATTACTGCCCACTTTAAGAAAGAAAGACAAATCTTCCCAGAACCACATAGATCTCTAATTAAAACACAACAAGTCAGTTGGCGACAGCTCCAAACAGACACTTTTTTTAATCCGTACATATACTCCATATGGTTCCCAGAGCAGTTCAGCCCCGTCTGTTCTCTCTGTGGGCACCATAAGGCAGACACACCACACATCCTATACTCATGTAATCAAGACAAGCCGTCGAACAGTCTGCAGCTCTCTACCCAATTGCAGTGGGAGGCCGCGCTGCTCAGCTCGGACCCGGAGGTTCAACTCCGAGTCACGGAGCGGGCCGAAGAGGTCGCCGAACGACATCGTCGGTCGGCCACCTGGCGTCCGGCCTAGAAGAGGAGCCCACTGCGGGGCGGGGAACGTCACCCCAACCCCCGCCTAAGACCTCTTCTATAATAAAGTTTATCTCCTCCTCCTCCTCCATGCGCTACCGTATTGCAGCTCTCTCAACCGCGCTACGTGTGAAAGCACAGTGCGCATGGACCGTGGCCAAGTGAGCGGCCGCGGCTCTAGGCATCGGTTCGACAGTGCGTCAGCGTCTTTGACGGTGGCACACGGACAAGGAGCACCGTCGTCCATGATAAGCGATAGGCTGGACGCACGGTTGAGCCTGTCACTATCACTTATTGAAGAACCTGCCAGAGCAAAGCGCACTCTGCACACTCCATTTGGAACGCCAGCAAGATATTGAAAGCAGTGTTCGGCTCACTGAAAAGAAAGAACTCCCGAGTGAAGTATTTCGAACAAACCGGTATCGTATCGGTTTGTCACCTTTTCCCAATGTGAGGTTTCTTATCCAAGTCGCTGTCCGATGTACGTCGTCTGCTTCTAAGGATGGAATCATACATTGCGGTCTTTCCACCGCGATGACACGCATAATGGCGCACTACAAGTCTTTCGATATCCGTCTTTTTTTTTCATTTTCGCGTTTGTGCGCGGCGGCATCACGATGATTTGATAACTGCGACGCATTTAGCGCATGTCGTGATAGGGGGCCCTCTTTCGCTTCAACCTGGAACCTGGATGGGCTGTTTCTCGGCACGGCCACTGGGGGGCAAGCACTTGGGAGTCGCCAATAGTCCTTTATCCTGCTTGATTTAGTCAGCCTTTACTACAAATATCGCCCTCTACCCGTTTGCCTATCTCCCGGCAGGCGTGATCGCCTCCTGGCGGTGTGGTAACGGGGCATTCAATTTATTTCCTCCATTAAGAGGAAGCTTTAGCTCGAGTGCTCCTATCTAAATACATGTAAAAGGAGAATTCGTTTTTCTCGGCAACCACTGCACCAAATTTAACGAGGTTTGTTGCATTTAAAAGACAAACTTAAAATCTAGTGACTGTTGGTTTCGAATTTTTGAGTTAGGTCGTCAATCTCTTATTAAAAATTGGCGAAAATCGGAAATTTTCAAAAAACGAAACTACCAAGTTTACAACTCTGTAACTTAACCACTAAAAATGATAATACAATTCTGTGAATTGCATCTAATAGTACATCTAAAGCGGACAAAATTGATATGTTACACATGAATATAAAAAAATTTAATCATAGGGAAAAACAATTTTTGCAAAACCGTTGTAACCAACGTAACAAATTCACGTAAGATGTAAAATGACATATTTAATTTGTCCGCTTTGAATGATTTAATGAATGTCGTTTACAGAACCGCGATATCAGTTCTTGATGCAAAGCTATGAATTTGTAAACTTCGTGATTCTATTTTTTTCTAACGGTCAAATATTTGAAAATCGTTTTAAGAAAATTCAAGCCCTAAATCGAAATTCCGCTTCCAACAGTCACTAGAATTTAACTTTCTCTTTCAGATGCGACAAATTTCATCAAAATCGGTCCAGGGGTTATCTCATAAAAACGTTTTTACGTTTTACATGTATTTGAATAGGCCGCGTCGGAGTTGGGCCCGAGCTAAAGCTTCCTCTTAAGAAAACGATTTGAAACATCATTTAGGTAAATCGATCCTATAGGCGTTTGAGAACTTCCAGTGCATAACTAAATTTTTGCAATGGGGTGTGTTGGGGGCCTTTTAAAGGAATGACAAGCTTGACTACGTATATTTGTTTGCAGTGAAAATATTTATGTGGTGTTGTTTTATTTCGTGATTCCGTAGAGAACAGAAGCGAGGACCGGCGCCTGTGTATCGGTAGACAGATATGGCACCGACTACTTATATGTGAGCTGCCCAGTTTCAGGTTAGATTAGAGATTATCTAAACGGGGAGTGAAGGGTTTCATCCGCGAGACGTGAACAATTTCGGCATTGCGGCGGCGCCGGTCAGTGACGGAGTGTACTGGGCGGACGAGGTAGTTCACTGCAGATGTTTGCTGCACAACGGTGTACGGGCCAATGTAGCGTGGAAGGAACTTCTCACAGAGGCCTGGGGTGCGGAGTGGAGTCCAAAGCAGGACTTGGTCTCCAGGGTAAAAACGTAGGTCACGGCGTTTGTTACGGCGTCGCGGCGTCACGGCGTCGCAGTAACGCTTGCGCTCAGCTTGGGTAGCTTCTGTGCTTTGCCGGGCGATTTGACGGCAATGTGCAACTCGGGCAGCAAAATCTTCTGGAAGCGACGCGTTAGGCGAAGAAGGTGCGAAAAAGAGTTCTCTGTCGACTATGGTGGAAGGAGATCGTCCATACACAAGGAAGAAAGGGCTGTAGCCGGTAGTCCGTTGAATAGCAGTATTATATGCGAATGTCACAAAAGGAAGAATTTTATCCCTGTCAGTGTGGTCAGGGCGGATGTATGTACATAGAAATCATGTCAGACAGCGTACGGTGGAAGCGCTCAGTAAGGCCATTGGTTTGCGGATGATAAGTAGAAGTAGATTTGTGGACGGTATTAGTGGCCCGAAGAACTTCCTCGAGAACTTGTGAAATGAACGCCTTGCCACGGTCACTGAGAAGAACGCGAGGAGCCCCGGCGCGCAAGAAAAAGTCGGCGACCTCAGAAGCGGTGCCGGATCGCAGAGGGGCAGTCTCGGCATATCTTGTTAAATGGTCGACCGAAGTGACAATCCAACGGTGACCGGAGGGTGTCAACGGCAAGGGACCATATAAATGAATGCCAACAAATTCAAAAGGTGCGTCCGGGCAAGGGAGAGGTTGTAGCAAACCGGCAGGAGGGGATGTCGAGCGTTTGCGGTGCTGACATGACGCACAAGAGGCAATGTATTTGGCCACCGTTGCGGATAGGCCAGGCCAGAAGCAGCGGGTCTTTATGCGGTCGTAAGTCTTGTGGAAGCCTAAGTGGCCAGCGAATACGTCGTCGTGAAGTGCCTCTAATACCCGCAAGCGAAGGCAGTGAGGTAGAACTGGGACCCACCGGTGACCTGTTGGGTGGTAAACGTAGCGGTGTAGCACGCCACCTTGAAGGCGGAATTGTCGAAGTTGGCGTCGTAAGCGGCTGTTGGGTGGTTCGGCGAACCCACTAAGGCGATCCATGAGAGCTCGACAGTAGGAGTCGGCCCGCTGAAGCGAGACGAAATCAGAGCGTGATGAAAGCGTAACTTGGTCCAGGGGCGTTATCGAGAGTTGGTGAGAGGCAGGCGTAGCATCGGAACGACGTGGTGGGGAAGACGACGGCACGTTACCGGGAGAGAGTGAGAGTGGGCAGCGAGACAATGCGTCTGCATCATGATGGCGTTTTCCAGACTTGTACGTTATAGCAAAGTCATATTCCTGCAAGCGGAGTATCCAGCGTCCTAAGCGTCCTGACATGTTTTTCACTGATGACAGCCAACACAGAGCATGATGGTCGGTGACGATGGTGAAGTGGCGGCCGTAAAGGTATGGGCGAAATTTCTGAATCGACCAAACTATAGCCAGGCACTCTTGCTCTGTAATGGTGTAGCTCCGCTCAGCTGGAGAAAGTGTTCGGCTGGCATATGCTATGACTTGCTCTTTAGATGCTGTATTACGTTGCAGAAGTAATGCGCCAATACCTTGTGCGCTTGCGTCAGTATAGAGTATGGTGGGGGCTCGATTATCGAAGTGGCGAAGCACTGGTCCGGAAGTAAGATGCCGCTTAAGAGCTTGAAAAGCCGACTCGCAGTCGCTAGTCCACGCGAAAGAGGTACCGGTAACCAGTAGCTTGTGTAGAGGAGCTGCTATTGCTGCAAAGTTGCGTATAAATCTACAAAAATATGACGCCAAGCCGAGGAAACTACGTAGATCTTTCTGTTGCTGGGGGCGAGGAAACTGGAGAACGGCACTAATCTTTTCGGGGTCAGGCTGGATGCCTTCTTTTGAGACGACGTGACCCAATACCTTTATCATCTTGCTTGCAAATTTGCATTTTTTGTATTGATCTGGAGACCAGCATTCGCAAGGCACTTGAGAACTTCGTCTAATCGATGAAGATGTTGGCTGAAGTCAGACGAAAAGATGACAATATCGTCCAGATAACAGAGGCATGTCTTCCATTTTAGACCACGAAGTACGTTGTCTATCATGCGCTCAAATGTGGCAGGGGCATTACAGAGGCCAAAAGGCATCACGCTAAACTTATAAAGGCCATCCGGTGTAGCGAATACGGTCTTTTCTTTATCAGTCTCGTTAATCGGAATTTGCCAATATCCTGATCGAAGATCAAGGCTGGAGAAATACTCCGCCCCTTGTAGTGTGTCCAAAGCGTCGTCAATTCGAGGTATTGGATAAACGTCCTTGCGTGTGATCTTATTGAGCGCTCGATAATACACGCAAAAGCGAATGGAGCCATCTTTTTTCTTTACCAGGACCACGGGAGAAGCCCATGGGCTAGGTGAAGGTCGTATTATCTTCCGCGCAAGCATGTCAGCAACCTGTTGTTCAATGACCTTCCGTTCAGACGGCGATGCACGATAGGGGCGTCGTCGTATTATAGCGGAACCATCGGTTTCGATGCCGTGTGTAGCCGCAGGAGTCTGGCTCAACACAGGGGAATAGCTATCAAAACAGGCTTTGTGTTTTGCCAAGACCACCATTAAGGCTTCGGACTGCGCGGCTGTTAGGTCAGAACCAAGAACGGCTGGAGGAGGGAAAGAATCATCCAAACCTGAGGTTGGTGCTGGCGATGAAGAAGGGCAAAGCGTGACTATAGAGACAGGTTGAGTGTCGGCGAGGGTTGCCACAGTCATCCTTTTGGGCAGCATCACAGGATTTGGGGTCGTGTTGCAAGCAGACAGAAGGGCGCGGCCGCGTGAAAACCGGACGAGACAGGTGGCAATGAGAATTCCGCGAGAATTGCAGCGGGAAGAAGGGGCGACTAGGGCGTCTCCGTCGGCGATCTGACTGGATGTTACGGCTACAACGTCTTCGTGACCAGGACGCAGGACGTAGTCTGCAGCGATGGCCAAGTTCAAGCATGAAAGTGAAGAGTCCGCAACAGGTTCAAGCTCTGTATCCGTGATGTGGACAACTTCCTCTCTACATGAAATGACGGCTGAAGCAGAATGTAGGAAGTCCCAACCCAGTATAAGTTCATGGATACACGTTGGAAGGATGATAAACTCGATGTGGTGGCGTATGCCGTCGATGAGAACACGAGCAGTACACTGTCCGTCCGTCTGGGTGAATGAATGCATTATTAGCACCACGCAAAATAGGTCCAACATAAGGCGTTTTTACTTTACGGAGCCGGGAGCACAGATCACTCCGAAGAACAGAAACGGCGGCACCGGTATCGATGAGAGCTGACGCGGGAGCACCTTCGACAGTCACAGAGAGCATGTTGGCCGGGCGAACAGGAGGAATTTTTGAAGACCGATAAGAAGCAGTTTCCCCTCCAAAAACTGCAACAGTTAGTTTTCCGAGTGCTGGTCGACAAAATGAGAAGTGGGGCGAAGCGGCGATGTAGAGCGCCGGTAGGGCGATGGAGAACGACGTCTGGCCGAACGGGAACTATGGGGCAGATTGGGAGCAGCTGGAGGAGACGGAGAACGCTGTTGAGGAAACGAGTACGATCCGGGATAGTAGTCGTCTGATCGGCGAGTGCGGTCTCTTTCGTGCTCAGCATAGCCTCGTCTTTCATCCTGCTGGCGACGGCGGCAGAAGCGAGATATATGGCCGCGTATACCACAGTAAAAACAAACCGGACGAGGTGGACGTCACTGAGGGTACGATGGCGCAGCAAGTGTTCTGGTTCCCATCGAAGCCAAATGTCATAGGAAACGCCAGTAGGCACGGAAGTCACGGTAGGGGTGGGTAGCGAAACAACATCCGCGTAGGTAGGTGTGGAGCGCGCTACCGGAGCAAGATGCGTCGTGGGTGCAGTCATCGCTGTCAACTCCTGCTTTACGACCTCGCGCAAGTCGAAGGTGGGGGTTGGGGCGCAGGCAGCAGGTGGACGCTTTAGGTCTTGTAGTTGAAGCTCTTCGCGGATGATGGTGCGGATAAGAGCACGTAAATCTGGAGAATGGAGAACCTGAGGATCGCTGCTGTCATGTGGAAGACGAATAGACTGCAGCTCGTCGAGGCGTTGACACGTTGAAGTGATGTCTTGGACAGAAGCCGGATTTTGCACGATTAAGGCGTTGAATGCGACAGGCCCAATGCCTTTTAAGATGTGGCGAACGCGTTCGGCTTCCGTCATGCCAGGATTCGCGCGGCGGCACAGAGCCAAGACATCCTCTATGTATGAGGTGTAAGACTGTTGGGGAAGTTGGCGGCGCGTTCTCAGCTTCTGTTTGGCGACTTCTGCACGGCCAGACGAGGAAGCGAAGATTTGCCGCAGCTTGGAGGCAAACGTGGACCAATCCGCGATGTCGGATTCGTGGTTGAAATACCACGTCTTTGCAACACCGGTCAAGTAGAAGGCGACGTGCCTCAATTTCTGGGTGTCGTTCCACTTGTTGCAAGAACTCACGCGGTCGTAGTGGTCGATCCAATCGTCGACGTCATCACCGCGGAGTCCCGCAAAGACAGGGGGATCGCGCTGAGGGCTCGTCACAGTCCAAGAGGGCGCCGCAGGCGGGGTCGTCTCTGTGGTAGGGTTAGAGGCGCCGTAAGGGCCGGGGTTGGAAGTGTCCATTGTTGTAGGGGTGGCTGGGTGCAGGCGGCGACCGGAACGGAGTTCCAGGGAGGACGGGAACGCGAGAGGACGTCGGGGTCTTGACGTACCTCCACCACTTTATAATACAGAGACCGATCAAGTTGTCCAGCGCTGTTTATTCCAAAAAAGGCAACGCTCCCAGCTCATGCGCGAAGTAGTAGTAGAACAGGGAAGATGATGATGGCTATGTACAAAATAAAACGACGAAGTACGTTAACAGTGCTTACAATATGTTCTTTTATTTGGCGGGTTTGTCCTGATGTATTTTTATTCTTCACTTTTTCCCCGTTACAAAAATTGTTTCTTAGTTCCAACATTCAAATTGCTAATTTCCTTTTTCTTATTATCCGCTTCATTTAGCCAATGGATTCATGGCCGATATAACCCACGGTGGGTATGTGCTACGACCTTTCAGGTCAACAATGACAACAAAAACAGCAACTAAGACGCCATCAGTGCTAAATGCGCGACCATGCATGCGCAATTAACTCTCTCAATAAACTTCAAAGAACGATAGTTTCAGTGCTTGATTCTATGGTGGAGCGGGTCTCCTGTGTGTGTGTTTGCAAAGCTTATAGTGAACCAATGTTGGCTTATTGCAACAATTCTAATGTCTCGTTCAATTACGTCTGGTCATGTTGAGCTGACAGGCGCAGTGCATATAATGCGCGCCAACGATCGTGTCTGCAAAGTAACAATCTCAAACCAAATGCCGTTTGCCCTTCTCCTCGTGGGCGCCGCTCTCCCAGCTGGAGAGCCAACGTCGATCGCGCAAGTGCGCCTCCGTACATGGTATATAGCGCAGGACGTCACCTGGAATAAAAAAAAAAAACACTTTAGAGAAAGGAAACTCTACCTTCCGCAGTGGTACGAAAATGAGAAACGGAAGCGCATGGAACTTACGTGGGAACAAAACAGATGGAGCTGCTCAAACGGAAAGCGTAAATGCAATTTCTTTAGTGCAAAATCCAATATGGCTGCTTTTTACCGGCGCCGGCAACGCGTCCCTGCGGCGTCCGCCAAACTACGGCGTCCGCGATTCGCGTGGCCAACGCCGTAGTAGACGCCGCGATGTCTCCACCTGTCTCCACGCTGTACGAAGCGGCGGCAGAGGAGGAAATCGAGACACCCTGGGGCAGCCAGCCGCCAGAGAACGCCCCTACTCCCTCGCCTGCGAAGTCCCTCAATAATTCTTGCTCGCCTGACCCTCCTCGCCTCGCGCGCTACAGGAGAGGGCACGCATCCGGCCGTGATCCTCGCTCGCGAGATTGAACCGCGTGCTCCGGCTCCCCTTCACAAGCTTTCGCTCATACGGAACCTCACGGCGACGGCAGAAATGCGCCTGGAGCGTCCATATAATTGCTATCGCAATAATACCGAGCGAATACGTTCGCAAGTACGTCTCGCGAACGCAGACGCTTTCGAACGTTTGCGAAGGTCGTAGCGGAGCGCCAGGACGAGCACGCAGTTAGCATTACTGTATATGACAATATACAGTAAATCTACGCATAGTTAGGCTGCGCATGCCGCCTTCCCGCAGCCAAAGAGGAAAAATTGGAGGACGCTTAAGCTTCGCCTTCAAGAGTGGAACGCGATAGCGTTCCCGTCGACCCGCCAAGGGGTGTAAGACAATGGGCTACGGCGCAGCAATCACTTACGAGGCGCCCCGCATCGGACGCGGTGAGCGTCGAGCAACGCAGCGTTCGGCGCGGCAATGAAGCGTGCGCCTGAGCAAGCGGAACGAACCAAAGAACTCGGTGTCTCGGAGGGGGAAACGATGCACGCCAGCCAAACGTCGTGATCGGCACGGACAGAGAGACAGACAGCTAGTGATCTAAAGAAAGGAAGGACGCTTGATTCTGCAACCCGTGAGAGAGAGGAGATTCTTGATGATGGGAAGGAAAGGTTGGGGTAAAGTGCAGCGCAGTAACTGTCTCTCAGCAGAGGACACCTCAACCGCGCTGCACAGGGGGTAGGGAATGAAAGTAGAGGGAGAGAAAGTGCACCAGAAACAGCAGCACGCCGCGGAAATGTGGTGGAGCTAAAGGCGGTCGGCGAGGCCGACAGCCTCGGCGAATGTCAGGAGCGCACGTAGTAGTGTCCTGTATCGTGAAGGGCAGCCCGAGGGGTGCAGGAGTTCAGTCACGGTGTCGCACGGCAGGCCGTGCCCACGGCAAACACGGGCAAGGGACGCGCGCGCGAGCGAAAAGTTGGGGCACTCACAAAGCAGGTGCTGGAGTGTGTGTAGTGATTTTAGGATGAAAGGAAGAGAGAAGTGCAGTGCCGTAACTGTCTCTCAAGGGAGGACACCTCAACAGTACTGCACAGGGTAAGGGGAGTGGGGAGAAAAAGATTAGAGAGAGAATGATAGAGAGCGGACCCACGCCCCGCTGTACCGGCCGGACTCGACTCGCTCGCTCCTTCGAGCTCGATCGCGCCGCAAAGGGGAGAGGGGGCTCCACGCAGTCGATGCGCGAGGGAGCAAGGCGAAACGTCGTCAGGGGAGAGGGAGTCCGGGCGGCGACGCGCCTCGCACTGGTCCCCGCACAACCCCAATGCACGCGTGGCGCGCCACCTGTCGGGGCAGCGCCGTACATTCAGAGGAGGGGGTCTTCTGTGTTTGCCGCAAGATGGCTCTGTGTGCGCGGAAAGCGCAGAAGAAATGTAGCGGAAACGCACTTCGCTACTCGTGTAACTGCGACTTTTGTAAGTTACATGTTCATAATTACCGATATACGCCGCAGTATAACTTTCTACGGCTCGTTTCTAAGGCAACACCGCATTCACTAGAGGCGCTTTTGTACCGCTTTGAAGCATGTCGAACTTGCGGCTGAGTGGTACCGTCTCCGTCTCACACTCCGGAGACCCTGGTTCGATTCCCACCCAGCCCATCTTGCAAGTTCTTTTTTATTCATGAAGTGCCTGCCGGGATTTATCGCTCACGGCCAACGCCGCGGACGCCGACGACACGGCTTTTCTGCGACACGAGCTCCTTAACGCTGTCAGTTAAAATAGTATACACACAGTCAGATGGCGCTCGCGTCATAACACCAGCGCCAACTCGCGGCAATTCCTGATATGACCGTTTCGTCCAACACTTTCAATACTATGGTGGTTATTACTACTCCGCAACTACACAGACTACCGGCACCGAACGCGCTACGCGGAGAGGCCGCATTCCGAGGGAAATGAGCCATGCGGCGAAAACAACCTCAAGGAACGCAAGAGTCGAGCGTCCCATGTGTTGGCAGCGCTCCTTTATTCCAAATGTAAAAAAGCAGACAGGGCTCGTGTTTTGAATGCTTTCAACATGGCGAAGATGACTAGGTCTCGTGCGGTGATGGGGAGAGAGCTTTTCAGCCATCACCACCTTTGTAATTAAAACTAATTACACACAGTGCTTCAAACCCCATAAGCAATGGCTCCAACGGTGACGGCCACATTCGCCGCGCCCCATCACAGCGCTACTCCTGTTTGGAAAGTTTCCTCTCAATCTTTTCCCCTGTCGGCACAGCAGCAGCCAGGGGAATCCGATGACACCCTGCCCATTGGATGGCATCTCATGATCTGTACAGTGGTCCCTCATTAGAATAGTGCCCCTGATGGCAATTCAAGGGAGTAAAAATATGTAGCAAAGAAAGTTAACTAGTGGTTACTACTCCTAATTCCAGACAGCCTTAACCACCTAGTTTTAGCTTGATTTGTAACCTGTGGTCAGAACCTTTTCTACTAGCTTAACGCCCCCCTGCGCCCGAATGTCGAGGTGCTGTCAAATAGGTGGGAAAGAATGATCAAGAGAACTGAGCGTGCAGGAGTTTCAATGTTGCTCTCAGTTCAACAATATAAAAACTTCAGCAATGCTCCACAGGGAGCTTAGGGAACAACTCCAGCACAATGCATACATATGCTGACCACTGCATATCTTACTTTGAAAAAATTTTGTCCCTTTTATTTGCCACATTTACTCAGCCTCTCTCACTACATCATAAAATATTGTTTACTGACAGAAAATTTTGTTAATAAACAAGGTGTATATGAGCTGAACGCAGCCTGACAGCACATGCACTGCTACTTTCAAGATGATGGCACCATACACTACAATCACACTCGGGCCATTTCTTCAGAACTCCAACACACTTGTGACGATTTGGTGGCAACCATTCAACCTCACAGCAGAAAATAAAGTCACAATTGAAATGCGTGTATCATTCAATATGTTTATTTTTCACTGTAAAATTCAATGTATGCATTGTTTTCTTTATTTTTTTTTACTTTCAATGTTCTTCGCGCAGCGGTGCGCACACTCTTTTGCCGGGATGCACACAGCACTTTGTAAAGTGCCCAGAGCAATACCACCTTTTTCTTTTCCTTCCTCTTGTCCACACACACAAAAAAGGGGCAGACTACACACATTATAAAATGCAGTGTGGGCACATTTTCTTGTGTTTTTGCTTCACACGATGACCCAGAAGTATTTACCATAACCCACAAATTCAACAACAAACACAGTCACAATTGTGGTGCAAGTTCCTTTGGGTCATAACCAATTGCAGGAAAAAAAAGAAAAAGAACAAAATGCTTACGACTATAAATTTGACCAAACCCAGGCGCAACTCAGGTACCTTCCTTACATGAGAGGCCGTGCAAAGATGAGTAAAACTGCACGTACAACAGGCCTGTGGCCTCCGTCCATCATATCCCAAGTGAACCGGCTGGAACTAAGAGAACAACACGCTAAAAAGAAAAAAAAAATCACAATGAAAACACACTCGTTACAAACTAGTTTTATGGTACATCCTGCTGCACTTTGCTAGCACAGTGAAATACCACGCAAATGTGCTATGCAGCTCAAGTGACCAGTGTGACCTGCATGAACCAGGAGACACAGCAGAGACGCAAGAAATACTCATCAAATGATTACTCTGCCCGCAAAAAGAGAAGAGAGAGAAACAAGGGGAGGGTACGCAGTGTACACTGCTCTGTAGGGAGCCATGTGCCTTGCAGAGCGGCACATAGGATGGTGATATTTCTCTGGCAGCATGACACAATTAAAACTCTGCATCGACAAGTGCTTAAGCAATGCAAAATATACCACGGCAATCTGTATTTATATAACCAATAAACGATATATATGCTTCTGCAGCAACACAGCAGTATTTGAAAGGCAATTTACATCCAGTGATACTAACAATATATGATGCAAGTGATGGTTGTGATAAAGCACAGTGGAGGAAGAAAAAGAGCAAGAAAGATGACACATTCTGCACTTCAAAAACAAGAGTCCCATGTGCGGGAAAAAAAGGCTCATGCTATGCATGCGAAAATTCGGTGACTAAGACTGATCCGAACAAAAATGGTGATAGTCTCTTCCCTGCTGGCCCCGCAGCTTTAAGAAGCTGTCTGCTACAATGCCTACCTGGAAATCTCTCCCTTAATTCACTGTATTTTGACCTGCAGCACTAATTTTTAAATAGCTGCAATGAGCACACCGGCATAATAAAGGGCAACAAAGACAACGGAGCAACATTGCTATCGAGTGAAGTTTAAAAAAAAGAAAACATATATATGTATACATATATATTGACAGGACAGGGCAGAGACATGAGAATTGCATACTTGCTTTCCCACCTGACTGACCGGGCGGAGACGCAAGTGCACAGGCTTTTGCAAAGACATAAAAAGGACGAGCAACAGACATGGCATCGCATGCTCCACTGAGCAGCCGTGCTGTCGAACCGTGTTACCACATTTCGCCAGTGCAGACCTAATACCTCGGCACAGCATCTTCCTCGTACAAACACTTGCTCAGCACTTCATCACAGCGAAGCACACCCCAACCTGCTCACAAACATCCACCACCAGGCCCACCCCTACGCGCTCCTTTGGGATTTGCATGGCTGCCTGCCAAAGCCTGGCTGCACTTCCCTCTTCATCATATTTACAGAGAACCAAACTGCACGTCCTTCTGTAGACAGCACTGGTCCGTTTGTGGCTGTAGCTCAGGGGGCGTCGTTCGCTGCCGCACTTATCAAAAAACATTCGCACAGACAGGTCATGGCTCGAGCAACGCTTGCAGTGACAGCAAAAACCAGGACTGGTGGGCAAGGTGCGCGCTGTCCTACAGATCACTACACTAGCGAGGCTAGATGGGCAAACATAAAAAAAAAAGAGAAAATTCGCTGCATGGTGCACACTGCAGTCCCCACCTCTTCAACACTGGCGATGCCTTGAAGTACCGAGATGCGGTGAGCAATGGGCATAGACAGAGGACGAGCAGACGGAGGAGGAAGGAACGAAGAAAGAGGGCAAAAGCGAATGGCGGCGACGAGAGTTTCTTCGCACTGGCAGCTCTTGGCAGACGCTGCACACCCCCCACTCAGAGGGAATGAGCCATGTCCTCTTCCTCCCTATCCCATTCAAATGTACAGGTCTTCCTGGAAAATGCGAGATGCCAGGAAGGGGGGGGGGGGGGAGGAAGCAAACATCTGGAGTCAAAGAGAGCACTGGAGGAATGCTGTAGACAGATTCTGTAGCACTTCCTGTGGGAAAGCTTCAAGGGTTTTTAAAGAACTTCAAAAGCTCTAGCAAACCATTTTCAGAGGCTAAAAGCAGCATTCCACTTGACAGCTTTTGAGACGAGACGTCATCAAAATAACTACACGTCTTTCTTATGGCACAAGAACAGACATACATGTAAAAATGTTCCCGCTTTGCCTAAAGTTTACTCGACTCCACAGACTTGCCACATCTGAAAATTTTTCTTTTCCCCTTGTATAATTTCATGCCTCAATGTTCTTTTGTTCTATTCGTCCTTTTCATAACGCTAGATTTCGAATAGAGGGGTGCTTCAATGAGTTCCAATGCTACGGAACTCATTGACGCACCCTGAGCCCCAGCAGTAACAGTCTAGATCAAAGTGGAGCACTAGGCAAGCACTGAAGGGGGACCCAAAAGTAACAAGTTTCTTGTTTTTTTACTGAGGCAGAAGACACATGCCCCTAGGTGCCTGTACTATGCTATCATCTATGTCAGATGGCCAAGCAGCGTCCTTGTGCAATGTGTCGTCTCCTCACAGCATTGCTTTCTTCGAGTCTGCCAAATCTGCATCAGTTTTGTAATTGGTCGACATCAAAGATCAACATGTGTTCATCAAGTTTTGTACGCTCTTGCGAAGTTATTTTGATATCAAAAAAGTTTATTTTAAGTACGCCTTGCAAGGTCAGACAGTCAAGCAGTGTTTTATGCTGACGTGCCCAAGCGGTTGTGCGATGCAGTTAGAAGAAAATGCTGCAATCTGTGGAACTCGGATGAATGGCTTGTGAATCAGAATCAGGGTTACGTTGGCGCGCCTCTCGGTCGTGGCTGCGCGTGCCTGCAAGCGCGGTTGAGAGCATATGCAGCCGCGCGCTCTGCTTTAGAGGTAATCTGCCACGTGTGCAATGAGTGGGCGTGCCGAGACGGCACGGCACCATGTAAGCTGTCTCCCCACGCATTTAGTATTGAAGGTTGCGCAACCTCGAGTTTTGGTGACCCGTTGGCGCGAGAGGCAGACGAAGCATTCACTCCCCGTTGCGGGCATTTTCATGACAGCACCGTCCCAGTGCCTGCGACCCTATCAGTTGTGGGGTTGAAGTGAACACAAAAGCATGGCTGGCTTCACTTAATTCGTACCGCCGTGAAAATATTGTTGACCTGGCATGAAACTGTATCATTCGTTGCCGACTCTCAAATTCATTAAAATTAGTTGCTTTCTCATTCAAATTTGTTGTTTTTTTTTCGGTTGGCCGATAATTCGGAAAGTTCTGCGGCCCCTTTCCGTGTAAGAAAAATCGTGACTGTACTTATTTGCATAAAAGGTCGAATTTCAATACAACGAAATTTCGGTATGGTGAAGCAAATTGCCGATTTTATCTACTTCGTTATATCGAGGTTTAACTGCAATAAGAAAACATGTTTTGTAATGCACACTAAACACATTAGTTTTTTTACAAAATATAACTTGTTCAACAATGTCAGGCATATGTTGCACAACCATATACTAGAGTCTTGGTGATTCAATTATGTCCGATATGAATTTTGAGAAGTAAATTTTTCTCAAGTCCTAGTCCAAGTTCATAGCTCACAATGTGCTAGATTTCAGTTGGTTGTTTGTATCGCCTACAGCTGTGCAGAAAGCAGTTTGCACCAAGCCATTGTGTGATCCCCAGTGGAGCCGACAAGGAAGCGCTGGTGCCCAATGCAATCCTGTTGCCACGGCAACCTACGTCATTTAGCTGTAACTGCATGCCCGTGCACCCGAAAAAAAAAAAAGGGCTGTCATCAGGAGACGGCAATCACATGTGACCCAGTCTTCTCGCATGAGCAATATCAGTGGCATTCGTTTCCATGGGTAGCTCTATAGCTGCATTCACCCACTTCTATCATCTTCGGTGCCCGATGACAACTCCAATGTAGATTCGCTGCCGCAAAGTAAACAGATTAACAGAGCTAAGCCCGCCCATCTCTGTTTCTGTCCCCTCAAAGTGAACATGGCTATGTTATAGCTGCAAACTTGCCGATATTAATGATATTGTTCATTATTGATACGGAAGATACTGTTTCAATGCGCGTAATGTACTCACGAGAAGAAAGAAAATCTAGTTCGGCTTGCTCCGCCGGCCGCCATTTTTGTTTTGGTGTCCCGCACTGCTACAGCGGCAGCCGCCTGCTTGCTGACCTGTTGTCATCCCGCAGCAAATGCGGGATGAAAAAGATATATTTGTTTTCGCGGGAAATTTAACCTGCGTAATGATCACACCCCTGAATTTGCGTCAATTTTTTTTACAAAAAAGTGCGATCATTATGGGAGTAAATACGGTATTTTCGAAAGTGATCATGCAAGAATACAACCCAAGTTTGTCGTGCACATACGCTTGCCTGTGACCTGGTTATTCTGCACTCCAACCGCTGTCACGCTGTCGCTACAGATGGACAAAGGCACCGTCAATGCATGCACCAAATCTTCAGCCCATAGCAACATAACTGAATGTCTGGCAGTTCTGTCGTGTAATCACTGCCCTTGTCAGGGCTGACATTGAGGGTGGAGTTGCAGCCACTTGAAACTACTTGAAGGAACTGCCCGGGATCGTGTCACTATTTAAGATGTAAATGAAAAACGCTGGACACGTGGAACTCGCACGACAAACAGCAAATGCAGTCAGTGCAGCCTTTCAAGACCAGGTGGCTCAGCTTGGCTTGTCCTGCAATTTAGGTCCGACGATTATTAGATCGACTAAGCTATGCTAGTTTCCGTTTTGAGGAGGAATGAGTAACGCATTGAAATGAAAATATAGATTGCTTTTTCTTGTTCATGTGGCCACATTGCCACGACGTCATGCAGGCGGAGTTTTAATATCGGGCGGTGTGCTGTGAGGTGTTAGAAACTTCTGCAGTTTCTGCCAGAGCCAGACCTTCCAGGACTGCCGTGCGTTAAAGGACCCCTCACCAGGTCTGGCCATTTTGAGCTGACAAGTGCAGAGCACACAATGCGTGATAATGATCGTGTCTGAGAAGTATTACGTTGCTATGCACCGCAGAAAGATCTGAAATTTTAAACCGAACAGCGTTCTTCCTGTCGTCGCAGCCACCGCGCTCTAAGCCGGAGGATCACTTACACGTGCTAGTGCGCCTATGTATACATGCTTGTGCTGTGACATCGCTGGTGGTGACACATGACTTTCAGAATTATTCAATGCAACATCTGTTATTTGTGTAATATGTTGCTTGAATAAACAACAACGAATTAAAGCTTAGAGAAATAATTAAACAAATAAACTGAATGGCTGCATGTTTTTGTTTATTTAGCACCGCAGCAGCAGAGATGTACTTCTGTTTCGTCTGATTGTTCCCCCGTCGTGCAATCACGCGCGTAGACACCGAAACTATGTCATTTTCTACTAAGTACCAGTGTGGGATTATGCTCTGTGATGCGCTTGTGTCTGCTTCAGTATTCCTGTAGTAATAACTTATACCCCTAGTCAAATGTCCTCGTGCACAGTGTGCAAAATCGTGTGCCGTGTGAAACGAGACAATCAGAACAGCTCGCATGCGATGCCATCAGCGAAGTGCACTGCACCACAAAAGAAGCGAGGACAGAAAAACCAATGAAGGCGGGGGCCCGTGACGTTAGGAGTCACGTGATCCTCGAGGTCCGGTATGGGAGAATGCAGGGAAGGAATTTCGCTTGTGGAGGCGAGACGGTATAGGGTGTCTCGCTCGGCAGTTGAGCTCACCTCCTGAAATAATGGGTTCGCGGCACTGAAATATTTCTATCTCGGCTACTAATGCACTGATTTGAAAAAAATTTGTGACAGACCGCTCCCTAGAGAACGCGTAACAACTTCCAGCATATAACAGAAGTTTGCTGTGTGGCCTGGTGAGGGGCCCTTTAAAAGGGCGCAGTGGTGGTGGTCAGAAGTGCGGTTACAGGGTATCTAGCACAGCCGACAGCAGGTTGACGATTTGCTTTTAGAATTTTTATTTTACAGAATGCACAATTGATGTTTTCTCATAATTATGCAACAAACTCACAATGTATTAAGCGGGAATGTTGTGAGAACGACAATGTATCAAAGATGCTTCTAATACATAAGTGCCCATGAGCCTCTTGCCAGGATTGGGCTTTAATGACGTTGCACTAGGGAAAGCATATGAATGAGGAACGTATCATTGGCGTTCTACGGTAGGTACACTGTTTTGGACGACAGAGTGGCAAAGAGCTCAAATTTAAACTATAGGCTAATAGTCTGTAGGACTCAGAAACCAAAACAGCCAAAAACCGTATGTATGAAATGAATACTGGGGCAGTTTTCTCAGATGATTACTTTGAGATACAGTCGAAACTATTTACAGAAAAAGCTCCTTTATCAACAACATTTTAATTCGAAATAGCCGCTGCGGTCCGTCCAACAATGTATTGAAAGCAATATGTAATGCATCCCGCTAATTCACACTGAAATCTGTACTGCCACCGATAATTCGAAGTTCGCGTCATCGAGGATGGGGAGAACGCTAGTGCACGGGAGCACAAGCACATTGGCGACGATCATCGCCGTGCAGCTTTGCTCTTTCCATCTGTGGCCATCTGTTGGAGGTCGGTTCTCTCCCTTTCTTAAGACAGCACTGTGTGTTATTTATTTATTGCGGTAGCAATAGTATGGAGATTCCAAGCGCATTTCTGCCGTCGGCGTGGGCGTCGGCGCTACCAGGAGGTTCCGCATAAAGTCCAAAGGCGCCCTTGGACTTTCCGTATAAAGTCCAAGGGCACCCTATGCTGTACTGTATTTACTCGAATCTAATGCGCACCTTTCTTCCTATAAAACAGGTCCAAAAATTGCATGTGCATTAGAATCGAGTACGACCCTAAATCCGCGTTACCATACCGCCATCGGCGTTCGGAAAATTGCCGCCTCGTATGCGCTTCTAGCCTAGCTGCCGTAGCTTCCTCCATGTGCATACCTCCATGTTGTATGTGTAACCAGGCGCTGGTGTAACCTAGTCCACTGCCTGCTTCTCCTGTTTTCTGCTTTTATTCAATCAGCATAGAAGCACTGAATGTGAAGACGCACCGAGTCCACCATGATGCCGCAATTAAAAGAAAAGTTATCGTGTGCGTGGAGACGGACGGTAATCGGGCCGCATCACGGTGTACGGAGTTCCCGAAGCTTGCGTGCAGGACTGGCGCAAACAGATGAAGAATATTTTCACCAGCAAAGCAACAAGGAAAAGTTTCAGTGGACCGAAGCAGGGCTGCTTCACCGAAATAGAAGAGCTGCTCGCGGAATATGTGCAAGAGCAGCGAGCGGCACAGCGGCCTGTGACGACCGATTTGCTCAAAGTACAGGCGATGCAGTTAGCTCTACAGAAAGGGCTATGCGGAGTGACTTTAAAGCGAGCAGGTGCTGGCTATCAAACTTTATGAAAAGAAAAGGCTTTTCTCTTTGAAGGCGAACAGGGATATGCCAAAAATTGCCCGAAGAATATGATGAGAAATGGCACAGTTTTCAGCGGTATGTTTTGAAGTTGCGCCATAGAAACGGCTACTGCTTCGGAGAGATTGGAAATGCTAATCGGACGCCACTCTACTTTGACATGCCTGCCACCACAATCGTTGAAAAGAAGGGGGCGAAACAAGTGCGAGTTTTGTCTTTCAGCCACAAAAAAACTAGAGTCACCACAATGCTTTGTTGCACTGCGGATGGGCACAAGCTGCCCCCGTATCTTATCTTCAGATGGAAAATGCTCCTGAAAGGAATCGTGTTTCCGAGCGGTGTGATTGTGCACGCAAATAAAAAAGGTTGGATGATCCCAGACTTGGTCGCTGACTGGATTGATAACGTTTGGCGGTAGAGGCCCGGCGGCGGTTTGGGTCTGCGTGGGATGCTTGTGGTCGACGCGTTCAGGTGCCACCTTGACCAGCGCATCAAGGACAAGCTGGCTGCATGCAACACGGACCTTGTCGTGATACCCGGCAGCATGACGTCGCAGCTTCAGCCGCTCGAAGTTTGTCTGAACAAGCCAGTGAAAGATACAATTTGCGCGCTCTACACCAAATGGCTTGTCAGTGGCTACCCCGAATTCACGCCCGCCAATAAACTGAGGCCATTTTGATCTCTGAGGGTTGTTCTTCTGCCTGGCTGTCCTACCACCATGATTACATTACGAAAAGTGCAAACGCTACGTGTTAACCAATGTGTGCGCAATAAGCTGGTACGGTTTATGCGGCTACAAAACGCATTATGTTCCATGGCCGCTAAGTCGGGGATTTGACGTTACTACTTTTAAAAAGAAACTACCGTTTAAGCGGGTACGGTTTAACGAGGTTTCACTGTATGCGACTGACTATTGGTACAGTGCCAGAAGGCAGACAGGACATGTGTAATTGTGTGTCATATAATCGAGGAATTTCACGCATTGTCTCTATTGCGAATTTGGCGAGAATACACTAGCCCGTCATAAAAAACGGGACATCACAAAATTGAGGGATGCGTAACCGGGGTTCCACTATACCGTTGAAATCATTTCTTTTTTCCCTTTAAGTGCCCCTTTAATCAACTTTCGGTGTTGCAAGTTCAAAGGTAAAGCTGCCCCCTTTGCTCACCGGCAACCAGAGCTGCACGGAAGGGTGCTGGTGGTGGTGGGGGAAGGGCCGCCGCCAATCAGCAGCACTGCTTCTTCTTCTTGTGGCCACCGGGCTTTAACCGCAGCTTGTCCTCGGGCACCTGCTGCCGCTCCTTCTGCTCCTTCTTGCTCTTGAGCACCATCCGTGTAATGGCATTGAACATCTGCACGCAGGAGCACGCAGATGACACACATGGGTACAGTTCTTGAAAGAGCAGTGCCCCGCTCCAACACTAATCCAAAATCAGATCCAGGAGGGAGGAGATGCCCAGTGACTTGACTGTTTGTTTAGTGCCAGACCTCTTTTTACCTTTGCTATCACATGCTTGTGATAGTGCTTTAAGCAGCTCTCCCCTTAGCTCTGTCATGGGAAGAGACTGACAGTCGATTCTAGTACATTCGCAGTACAGGTCAGGCCATTCCATTTCACTAAGTTGCAATTACTGATGAACTGAAGCCTGCTTCATTGTGGGTTAAGTAAACAGCAAATGTCCGGGTGTTCCTGTAATGCGCGTACCGAAGGACCCATTCAATCTTTCAGCATGAACAAACAAAGTGCCATTCCTAGTAGAAACAGAATTTATTCTGCAAAATTATGCGACTATCAAGCTGCTCTTGGAACAGCGATTATCAAAAGCCTCTCTGTTCTAAGTATGAGGAGTTCATTAGCTACGATTCCCTGATAACACAACAGATATTGCTGGGACTAGTGTATAGTGGTGCCTCGCAGATCAAATTTTACTTGGTTCGTGCGCAGAAAGGACATTAAAAAAAGCTTTGTCAATTTGTTTACAAAGGACAGAGGATGTTCAAGATCCAGAGAGAGGTAATGGAGGATGAAGAAAGGGTGATTATTTACACTACTGTATACAACCATTTGCACATTTAGAAACACCTATTGGGTAAGTAAGGGCCCCTCGGTTAACCCCTCTTCTCGTTCATTACGTAACGAGTGTATTGAATTCAGAAATATTGATGCCTTCAGGTAGCACGTGTGTTTATTCACCAGATGTCTTCCCCCCAAAAGATTACGTACTTGTGATGCCTGTGGCAGAAAGGATGTTCCCCATCTGCCGCCAAGGTTTAAGAATAAAGGTTTGTGATTGGCGGCACTGGCTAACATCCCCAGGTTTAGTTCTAGTAGTAACACATAAATACCCTGGAAAGTGAATGGGGAGATGGCGCCGTGGTAGCTCAATTGGTAAAGCATCACACGCGTAATGCAAAGTTGTGGGATCGTTCCCCACCTGCGGCAAGTTGTTTCTTCATCCACTATCAATTCCATTAATTTATATTTTCTTTATTTCAATTAGTAAGTACAAGTAATCTTCCCCTGTGCTGTCCTTGGTGTCTTTGTTTGCTGGCTTCTTATGATACGATTAATAAATATCGGGCCCCTCGGTTAACCCCTTTTCTTCTCGTCTATTGGGAAAGTGCGTCCGTCTCACACAGCTAGATGAGGCACCAGTCACTGCTGCGAAAGCTTTCTCCTATATCTGTCCTGGCATTCCTTCAATACCCAAGACGGAAGAATTGGTCTAAAGATCACCTGCCTCTTTCCTTTTTAGACGCATTTCAGAAGATGAGATGCCAGAGCAAGGCTAGGCGGGGTAAAATGGTGGATTTACCCAATTCTAATGTGCCCCGCAATCTAACATGCACCAACTTTTGTAGGCTCAAAATAAGAAAATAGAAGTGCACCAGAATGTAACACACTGCCGATTCTTAAAAGATAAATCCATCAAACCCGTTTATCAATAATTCTAATAAAAGTGGTCGTTATATCAGTAGTTCGTGATAGTATATGGATTTGGATTGGATAAACTTTATTAAAGGTTTTGCAGGAGGCGCATCAGTGGACGTCTCCCACGCAGGGACTGACAGGAAGTACCTGATGGCCACTGCGTGGGCCTGGTATATGGACACACCCTTAAATATGCTCAAAAATTAACTGCATCGAAGCTGGCATCAGCACTTAAAATTCGGCAGCACTTTGGTCGGAAAACCAGATTCTCAGTGTAATTTTTGTTCCTGGTGTGTTCTCGCACCTAGCTGCAAAGTTCTGTTAGAAATGTCTATCTAAAGAACGAAATGTAACGTTGTGTAGTGCTTTTAAAATGGCACCCGGTTCAGATCACCTGTCATTTCGAAACTGCAAGCGCAACTGCCATTTTTTTTTATTTCAGAGCTTGTAATACATTTTACTATGAGCGGGACATGACTGTATTCTGAAAACGAGAGCGAAGCGTTCTAGTTGGCTGGAAGCATAAACTTTGGATTGTTGTATTCATATAGGTGGTTGTGTAGTTGGCTGGAAGCATAAACTTTGGATTGTTGTATTCATATAGGTGGTTGTGGCCAAGTACTGCACCAGGGTGGCCAATCCTGCTCTGGTGAGAGAGTGCGTTACCGGTTCTGGTCACCGGGATCAGGCCGCACTCCAGGCCTGTTTATGCAATTTTATCAACACGCAGATTTTCTTCTTTTTTTTTATCCGGTGAAAAATTCGAACCACGATCCTCTCGCACGCGAGGCGGTGCTCTACCTCTACGCCATCATATTTTATCATCATAGGACACACCACTTGTCATTGTTGTATTTTAAGTACATATATATTTTATGCATGTATAAGGCGACTGATTTTAGGCCCCTTTACAGCCATGCTACATTCCTGGTCTTGAGGTACCATTGTTAACTCACTGCACCATGTGTCTGGCGCTCTTTGGCCAGAACTGGCTCTTGCACCGTTAAAACCCATTTATCATCATCATCATCAACTGTCTAAGTATGCGTACGACAGTGTTCCTGGCCCTGTGCGCAGATAGCGAGCTCCGCACAGTGCCAAGTCACTCAAAATCTTGCGCAAGTGATAGCGTCCCTGGAAGTTATTGGCCAAAAAGTTGAGAACAATATAAACTGCCAGCCGCCTTCTCAAAATCATGCCGTGATGGTGGCTGTACCAGTGGTAAGAGTTGCCGCAATCTTGGTGGCCAGACCAAAGAGGCTATCACCATCACAAAATGGCTCTGTTGATGACTTGTCTGACAACTCTGACGGTAGGCTGTTGCCAATGCCACGGATGAGGTTTTGGTTTCGTATCCGATTGTATCACGCAGGCAATTTTCGGACCCATTTTTTCAGAAAAAGCTGCATGTTAGATTTGGGTAACTACAGTAAATAAGATGTCAAGGGCAGACTTGCTCTAAATGTTGAAAGTCACAATGCTTACCTCTTCGACATTGATGTTCTCCTTGGCGCTTGTCTCGAATAGCTGTATGCCCATCTGGTCAGCAAAACGCTGTGCGTCCTCTGTTAGCACTACTTTTCTACTTGGGTCATCATTCTTGTTGCCCACTGAAAGGTCACAAAAGTAAAGTGATTGTATAACTAAGCTAGTTACAAACTACTTTTTATTCTTATACGTGGCTTGCTTCACAGTACTGCAGACTAAATGTAAAACTTCAATGAAAGTTACCACTGTTCCCTAGAACGTGAATTGAATAGAATTCAATTCCGGGGTTTTACGTGCCAGAACCATGATTTTATTAGGAAGCATGCCATAGTGGAGGACTCCGAATAAATTTTGACGATCTGGGGATCTTTAACATGCCTTCAATACATGGGACATGGGCGTTTTCACATTTCACCCCCATCGAAACGCGGCCGTTGTGGCTGGCATTTGATCCTGCAACCTTGTGCTCAGCACAACACCATAGTCGCTAAGATGCTGCAGCAGATCACTACAAGGAGTGCACGATGCAGTGAACAACACAATTTGTCAATCCTTAGAAATTGTGAAAAAAATCATGCTTAGCTGCAAGTTTAGCTTTTAACTTGCAGTTCTAAGGCATGGTTTGAAAGCATTCCTCTGACAATAATTTTGTTGGAAAAAATACTGTAATAGTAAAAGCTACAGGCAGACAAAGTGATCAACTGCACTGTCATCAAAACTGCATCTTTCCTTTACTGCTCCAGATCATCTTGGACCAGTGACCCGCACACCCAATGTTCCTTTTCACTTGGTACAGCCAGTACTAGTATTTGCCTGCGCACAAACTATGTACATTGCTTAATTTCCGGAATTGCAGGTCTTTGCATCCAGGACAGCCTCTAATAACATTCAGCAGAATTCATACCCTTTTCCCTCTTCCTCAACACACAGTAGCAAACCAAAGACATTCTCTGGTCAACCTCCCTGTCTTTCCTTTGCTTTTCTATCTCTCTTTCAGCAGGATGAGTGGTCTATAACAGCTAAATGTTAGGCAAACAATGGCCTAGATGGTGAAGAATCAATGCCTACACAACCTACTAGTTCACTCGAGTTATCAAACGCAGTGGTGTGCGAAACCTATAAATGCCGCAGACGATTTGACAGACTCGCAGGTAATTCGAGGACTTGTCTAGCCCTCTGTACTTCATGCAAAGGTGTGGGAGCAAAATGTGTGTCAGATTGAAGTTAGTGCGACTAAGCAATACATTTGCAGCTGCCACGTTAGCCAATGTCCTCTTTTTTTTCAGGATCAATGAAAAGTACAACATTCCAGATCTTGTCATCAGGACTTCTTGCAAGTCAATGGCAGCGGCTCGCTGGCTCTTTCGACTACAGGAGACAGTTGTCACGGATGCATTACCACAGAACCTTTGGCACACCCTTGAACTTTCATCTAGACCATGGGCTCTGTAGAGCGTAGTCTCGAGAAACACTGGTATAAGCTGCGATTATAGAGACAGAAGGACAAGAGAAAAGAAAAAGCCCAGCAACAGCAAAAAAGATGCAATGAGGCAGTAGGAAATTGATAAAATACTAAAACAAATGATTAAACGGAAAAGGAAGGCTGTCATTAACATAGCAGGTCACTAACCGATGTCTAAAAAACTAAACAATGGATTATATTGAAAAAGAGGTGATAAGCATGTGAACTCCCCCCCCCCCCATAAAACGGGGTAAAAGGGGCAGGGGGGGGGGAGATTATCAAGTAGACATTCAGACCAAGCAGCCAAGGTGCAAACGAATGAAAGGAACAGTTGATGACAGAAAACACTGGTAAAGAACCAATAGCCTGGTTGTGATTCAACAGCACATACCCAAGATCCTATTGACGACATCGCAGTTCTGCTCAATCTCGTGAAGCCAGCGTTTGACATTGGCAAAGGACTCCCCATTTGTGACATCGTAGACCACGACCACACCATGGGTACCTCGGTAATACCTGGGTACAAATGAAAATGTCAAAGCCATGCTCTGACTGACACTTGAATTAATTCTGTGAGAGAAAACTTTTACGACTTATGTAATTAAGAGCTCTCACATGAAGACCTTAGCTGCATCTACTTTCCACAGAAACAAATTCCACTTGAATAATTTCTGTAACAGTGCACAGGGCTTTTACAGCAGGCCTCTTTTGAGGTCGCTGCTCAGGGGCCCCTTGCTTAGCTATTGCTGTTTCCTAAGGAAACGCCTTCACTGCATGAATAAGCAATTCAATATTGATAAATGGCACAAGACAGTAGGCACCAAATGCCGAAAGTGCAATAAATATTTTAAAACAATATTTTCGAAATAAAGAACTAAATTGTAGTTGAAAGGGCTCTGCTAGTATTAAAATCAACTTTTGGTCCTGTGATGACACTAGTTTTTACAGTTTTCTGCACTGCTGAGTAGAGAAAGAAGTCTGCAAAAGTTTGAATTACAATATAACTAGCAACCACTATTCGATCCAAGCATAGATTGTGCTTCACTGCACCAAGCAATCCCACGAGAGGTCTGAACTCGGTGAAAGCGTGGAATACAAGCGAAGCGCCAGGAGGGACTTACGTCGATGTGATGGTGCGAAACCGCTCCTGACCAGCTGTGTCCCAGATCTGCAGCTTCACTCGCTCACCATCCACTTCGAGTGTGCGGATCTTGAAGTCTACCCCGATGGTTGTGATGTAGTTGCCTGGCAGTAATTCAGCAAGCACAATTACTCAACCGTTCAAATGCCGGCTCACATTTTCCGACTCAAGAAAGCCTGCTACGGCAAATAAATGGATTACGAATGAAACAGTCTGAATACCGGCCAATAATCAGGAACATTTTGTTTGAAGCTGTTCAAATAACGGTGTCATTCATTTTCACATACCAACATCACAGGTTTATGTGGCAAAGTTGTAACTAAGCGTCGGACCTGCCTTTCTGAAACCGAGCTGTCCCATTCACATTCCAATTGACCATGATGAAACCCATCCATATGGACTCCAAATATGAACTTATTATAGCAATTTTGCAGGAGTAACACACAAACTGTCCTTGCCTGCCAATGGTGATCGACAAATCGGTTGGTGCCATGTGATACAACATGCCTGCAGATCTACACTGAGTAAGAAATGTGTACTGGGCACACGAAGCATGCAGCCATGCAGCTGTTCTTTTCTAGGCTGTTCATTTATCTGCATTAATCACATTTGCTCCCATGTGTCATTAATCTATTGTTTTATACACTTTCAAAATACTATATTATGTTTCACTGACTTTTATAAAAACATGTGTCCTTGGATTCTGTAGCACTTATGGCTGCCAAATATACTGTAAGTGGGCAAAAATATATATCACCATGGTACTAAGAATACCTTCATGACGTAACTTTACTGGTAAGACAAAATGTACGTGACGACACTAAAATTGATAGGTTTTTCTGTCACCAAACAAGCCAAGGAAACAAGTATGCAACGTTGTCTAGCCTGCACACGACTCCATACATACGACAAAGAGGCACTTTCAGTGATTGACAGCTCCCTTTCATGCTAGCACTGCAGGAGAGCTTTGTCAAGGCTCGCACGAGGGGTTTCAGCTTATACACAGTGTGGAGGAGTTGCCAAGCAAGAGTGAAGAAGAATAAGTAAATAAAAGTAAGCGTAAGCTACGGTCGTGCTCTGTTGAAAAATCAATGATGAGATCTGTCAGCTAAACTGAAAGCGCAGCCATCACACATGCTGAATGCAAATTACAGCTACAAATTCAGCCAAATCTCTGCATTGCTTGTCAGTTTTATAAAATGTTTTTAGATTTCAAGTCCAGAAACCTCCACTGATAAGTCTCTGACAAACTTTCCATCCATGTTCAAAGCAAAAGGCATGCTGCTTCTAGAAAGGTAAGAGAAGACAGCACTGTACCCCATGGGAGCATTTGCAGAAAAACAAGATCATGCAAGTTAAGCTTACATAGCAAAGGTGACAACACTATTGCTATGTTAAATGGACCGTTCCACATAAGCTCACACTGCAAACCTTCTGAGCCATTCGTTTTAAGACTTGCATGCCTTCTTAAATTACACATTATCGCAAACGTATACTACAAGTTTAAAAAAATAATATTATAGCTGGTTTGGATAGTTCAATGCTAGCTATGCTATCTACGTTATAATTTATTGGTCAAATGCTATCTACATAGAAAAAAAGAGTGTGCCCTCAAAACCTGTAATGCAATTAAATCATTAATTAGCCGAAACAATAAACCTAACACAAACAAAACTGCCCAACGTCAGTATGTAAAAAAAAAATGAAGGGTATATAAGCTTTAAAGAACCAAACAACAGCTCTCAGTTGAAACAAAATATTATGGACTAGCAAAGCTTGGAGTGAGTTAGGGTATACCAAGCTTGATGAGTTGGACCTATCAGTCCTTCAGCATTCAGAGCTAAATATCTAAAACACTGTTACAACTAAGCCAGTAAAACAGGGTTGGTATATTGCTGACATTCTGACAACTATGTGTGCTATGATGGTAGAGAAGAATCATCAAAGTAAGCATTTCTAATACAGTGAGTTTGGCACTGAAAAGGCTCCATTATGAAGTAAGTACTGCAGCCTTTAACAGAAAGGAACACTTCTATAATATGGAAACTGTGGCTAAACAGGTACTACATAATGAAAGTATGAAAGATGTAGTTGGTACTGAGTACTTACTGATGTGCTAGTAAGCAAAAAGAAAAAGAAAGAAAGAAAGAAAGAAAAGAAAGAAAGAAAGGAAGAGGAAAGTTAAACGGAGTGTCAGAAAACGTTACACAACTGGGACGTACCTGTAAAAGTGTTGTCAGCAAACCTCAGCAACAAGCTGCTCTTTCCAACTCCTGAAATGACAAATGGGGTGGGATCAGATATAAAGGCTCAAACCTTTTGTGCGTTTACTAAGGGAAGTGCACTACCAGGCAAGAGCTGATCAGTTCTGCTCTGAGAAGGTACCAGTAAGTTGAACACCTGACAAATATTGGAATATGCTAGCGTTGCGTGGCTTCCGGGCACTAAACACAACGTTGTCACGCCTGAAAGGGTACAAGGGAAAGCCGTGTGATTTATTTTCAATCTTTACAGGTGAACGGATTTCCCAACCGAAATGCCGCAACTCGCTGGCCTCTCAACTTTGTCTAGGTGAGCCAAAGTGCACAGGCTGAAATTCTTGTACTTATAGCTGAACCATAGTTTCAGGCTAAATCCCAAGTTATTCATTACACACAACACTTTCAGGCAAATGCGCAACAAACATAAACTTGTCCTAGAGAAATTTAATTGTACTGATAAGGTGTTTCACTTCTCTTTTCTTCCACAAGCCGTTAGAGACTGGAATTTCTTGGATGAATTAATTGTTGGTCAGCCAAAGCCAGAATTGTTTATTGAATTCGTGGAAGAGGTCGCTTGTCACAGGTGCTTATCATGTTGCTGACTGGCTTTTTCTCGGGTTGTCTGCTGCGTTGCCTGCCTGAGGAAACTTATCGATATGCATTTTGTTAATGTATTGACTCCCACCCCTGTAATTATCCCTGTGAGGGATTGACAGTATTTCAAAATAAATAAAAAGCCTCAAGCAAGGAGAACAAGGGCAGGTTACATATATTACATAATAAGCTAATAAGCAAGGGAAATAAAAAGGACCTAAACACCACACTCCATTTCATGCATAGCACAGGTAATGCTATGAATGCTAGAGAGACTTGTTCACTGCTCCCCACATTCATGATCGGAAAATAGTGCATCACACATGAAAGAAAGATGAGGGTACGAGCCAAGTAACTTCATGTAACGTTAAGTCTCGTGCTTTTATGTCACAAAATATGATGTTATTGCTACAGGGAAAATGTTGCTGATCTGAACCTGTTTACCACCGAATGAGCTGAGTGACATGTTCCTGCAACCGGCGCACCCAGTGCACCATCTTGTGCTCTCAATCAAAACATAGTGTGCTGTATACTATGATGTATATGTATACTAGGAGCACATAATGTGGCCCTTGCACTTGCTGCATCCTTATGCAACCGTCTGCACAGACATCGGACGAGCCAGACAGCAGCACATCCCTTTGTCACCGCTGTCAGTGCAGAGGTGCTGCCAGCTACAATGCATACAACAATGCGATCCTGCTCAGCTTATAAAAACTGAGGAGCCAGAATGAAATGTACTGTGGCAACCCTGTCATAAACATGTAAATGGAAAATCTAAATGTTTCATGGTGCTAAGCTCTTAAACTGGTGTGAAGTGGTTGAAGAAATGCGTTTACTATAACACAAAGGCCTTAAATGAGTTGTCGAGAGGAACAAATCGTCGAAGAGAACTGCAAGATGGTATAACATTTTGGCCGATTTCTGAGTGGCGTGTTTATGTGAAACGAGCAAAAACAGTCAGCGGAACGAATCAAATAAAGTCAACAGATAATGAAGCCAAAGAATGCCCAATGGAAATTATCTGCTCTCTTTTTGTTGACTGTAAAAATAAATACAGATGAGAGTTAAATTATGTAATAAGTTTAATAGCCTTAACAAATGGACATAAAAGTGTAAGTAAGCATACACAACTTTTGCCACGAGTCAGAGTGTAACAAGAAAGCTTTACATGATGCATACAATGAGTGCTCTGCTAGAACAATGACTGCACTTTGATTAACACTCTTGTGTGATAATGTATGTGTGTTTCAAACCTAGTACTGGGAGTGTTAGCGAGCACCACCTGTGGCTGCAGCTGTGGATGTCAGACATTCGTTCAACTGCAAACAATTGGCAAACAGTTATTTCGAATATGAAGTTTAACATAAAGTGATAGATCAAGCTGTAATTTAAATTTAATTCTATAGGTTAATAATAAAAGAAACGACTCATTTCCCTCATGCTTTCCACGGCCTTCAGAGCCTATTGGCTTCACATAGTAATTGTATGAAAGTCGCAAGAGGGAGATTTACAGTGCTACACATGGTAAGTTGCTTCACTTTCCAAATTTTTAAAAACTTATAGCGCTCAAACTGAGCCAGAGATATTGCACAAGGAAATGAGTCACTGGACACAGAACAGATGAAATGAGGCTTTCATCAGAAAAGATGGCTTACAACATTAATCTAATCAATGTGTGCCTACACTGCAAGAGTAATAAAAATTGCCAGTCTGACATGTTTGGTATCAGACATATTTTGGTGAACGATATATGCCCCCTGTGATAAGCAGGCCCAGAGCAAACAAAGTGCCATTATGACTGATATGAACCAACAAAGAACACAGGCGTGTCATTGGCCTTAAATTGAAAGGCTTATCTTGTACAACAGTAGTGAGTAGAAGGATTTGACTTGCATACCATAAGCGCAGAGCCAGAAAAGAGGCTGCTGACATAAGTGACAATAAGCTCAATTTCCTAATACGGCATGCTCTTTAGATCCCCCATGAAGTGCAAAACTTCCAACTGTTTCTGAACAACAGCAACATTAGCAATGAAGCTACACAGCACTTCACATCGATAAACACTGCAGAACTGTGCCATTCAGCTGGCTTTTCTCTCAAGCCCACTAATAGAATAATCATATATCCTAAGACTCTAAGATCTCCCTTGCACTTTGCGGTGCTTGCGATGACTTTTGTAAAAACAATAGCAAGGTATGGTATGGAATTAAAAGAAAAAGAAGAAACCTTTGGTATGGTTCACCTGCAGAAACAAAACTAATTTATTGTAGTTCAGCAATGGTTTCAATGCTTCCAAAATGAGACCACCACAGATGGCATTAAAGGGACACTGGAGATAAAAAACTACTAAGAGTTGTGAATGATGAAGTATTCTTAGAAAACTTCATCTTCATTAATTTTGTGCCAGTAGGCCATTTATTAAAAGAGAAAATAATGGCAAACATTCAGTTAAAAAAAAATATTTCATGTGGGAATGACAGCTACGGTACGTTATGGATTAACTAGGCCTGTGTAGGGGGGCTATTCTGCGAATGTACACCTAATGCACATGTCCATTTCGCCTGCTGATGGACTTCTGATTGGCTGGGCGGGGGTATGCGTCAAAAGGAGACAGGTGCCTCCAGCTAATCAGCACTTCAGCAGCAGACGAAATGGACATGTCCACTAGGTTGACAATTGTAGAATAGCCCCCCAGATGACATCACATTCCATGACGTGTCTGTGAGGTGGAGTGGAAACTTCCAATGTGGTGGTGTCACCCGCCTTGTTCCTACTGGCTTATCAAGCCTTCTGCAAAGGCAAGAGTGGCTTTTTTTTGGTATTATAGAAAGCTAATTTATTAATAGAGCTCAACTTTTTGTTTTGTCTTTAGTGTCCCTTTAAGGGCTCACCACTTTGTGTAAATGCCAGATGCAACCAGCCGTCGTTTGAAGTGAAATATGTTTCGAATGCATCATCTCAAGAAGCAGTTTTGGGAAGTACAGAAAGATTGAGGTGCTCTAAAACATTTTATGAAACGTTTCTTCTCCTCGGTGCTAATTTCTTGCAGTAGATCATTGCACAGCCAGCGAACACGCAATAGCATCTAAGTGCTGCAGAATCTCAATGCGCCCTGCTCAGGTGAACCAGCAGAAACTACAAATTTTATCCATAGTCACATCACCTCTTTTAGCTCTGTTCGAATGCCTAGTGTACTACTACGAATATCAACATACAGCATATATGCCTTGCGGTCATTTGTTAAAGTGATAAGGATTGCATGAAAGCTCTAAGCGTAGCTGGAAGCCCGTTGCCCTTTCAACATTAGGACTTGAAACCACGATCGGCTAAACTTAACGTGCGCGCAACAAACTGCACGGGAACGATTCCATAAGCAAACGGTTTGTCTCTTTCAGTGCGTGTCATCGGCACACGCACGCTGCGTCGGGCAAAGAATTCCTGTCTTGTCCAAGTGCGCAGGACCACACACAATAGAAAGTGGGGCACGTCGAACGAACGAAACGCGTCGCTGAAGAATGCCGGCGGCCCGGAATAAATTTAAGCTAAAAAAAAAAAAGAAGAATCTAAACACGCTTCTAAAAAGGCGAAAAAAAAAAAAAAAAAGCGGCGCCGCTGTCATCGCCGGACGTTCGAGTGATTCCGGGAACCCGAGGGCGCGCGAGTTTAGTTACGCAGACGTGGGCAGTATACGAACCCGGCCCCTGTCGAGCAAACGTCTGTTGACGCGTTCTCGGTGCGCTACGCGATAGCTACGACTTCCGAGTTCACAGCACAACTGCTCTGAGTCACATGTCCCCTGAGAAAGGAAGCGTGCCGCAAATGCCCGCACTTGCATCACGCTGCGGCCAAAATGACGTCTTTCCTCACCGCTTCAAGCGAACGAACCAACTCGTGCAACACAGGCGTCATGTGCTGAGCGACGCTGCTGTTTTTAAACCGGTAGCTCAACCCGACTCCGCAGTAGTACGACTACGACCGATCGAATTCGGTTAACGGCGCCCAACGACGGCTCATCGTACGTGTGCAGTGCTTTTTTGAAACGACGTCAGCGCGGCACACAGAAAGCAGCAGGCACACGCACGGGCGGAGAGTGAACCTGCCAGAGGCTCAGTGCAAGGCGTTCACGCTCCCATGTGGATCACGCCCAGCAGGCCAGGCCGCGGCCACTAACCTCGGCTACCCAAACAAACTCTGCGGCGCATAACTTTGCTTTTCTGGCAACCCGATGAAACAAGCGACCACAAAAACTGGCCACCAGAGAGCTGTTTTATTTTCTTCTACAGATGCGACGGCACGCGCGTTCCGCAAGCGCGCTTTTTGCTTGGCGCTACCGCAACACCGCCAATTTCGCCAGTCACTATGCTTAATTGAGCGTGCAGAATGCCAAATGAAGCGCGCGGTCATCGTCTGCGATCGGATTTCAGGCAATGAAAGCGCGGCAGTAGACGCAACACCCCCTAAACGCAGGTGTCTCGGCGTTGCTGCATGCTCGAAGGATGGCAGATCGCAGTCCGTAATCGCTACGGTGACCCAAGTCCACCGCGGCGAAACAACCGCTTTAGCAGCACACGACATTTCAAATGTAAGATGACAAACGACACTAGGAGAACTCTTGTTTTAGACTGTGAAGATGAGCAACACGGTGGCGTCTAATGATTCAGAACGAACTCCATCAACGGAGATAAAAATATTCAGAGATAGAGTGCTTTCATGTCGCTGAGCGGCCAGTAGATGTACGATTACTACTCGAACCTTTCGGCAGCGTGCCGCACGATCACGAAAGATCAGTGAACTTGGACGTGACGTTTAAGGAAGCACTGATGTGCTTCAATTGGGGCACACCGAAAGAGAAGTGCACTTTTTCTTTCGCTCATTGCAAGCATCAGAACAAATCGGCATGAACTTTGTTCGCCTTTGGAACGGCGACAGTCACGGCAACAGCATACTTGAAAAGGCTACTTACCGCTGTCTCCGATTATTAGTAATTTGAATAAATGGTCGTATTCTCTAGCCATTCCTAGGATTCAGGCGTGGGAGATTGGAAAACAATTTCATAAACGACGTCTACACGGGCCAAATGGGCGTACAAGAGCGTTACCACGACAGGGGTGGAGGCGCTGGCGTCGCTCGCATTGCCTTGGCTTCCTGAAGGGCTTTAGGAATTTCCGCTCAAACTGGGGAATACAAATTGCCATCGTAATCAATGGCGTCGTATGGCGTCGTTTGTCTGGATTGCGTTTGCATTGGCCTGGCACGTGCGATTTGTGTTGGAGATCTGCATTTTAAAGCAACGTCTTCTCGTTTAAAGTCAGCGTGGACGACTGCGCCGTGATTGTCGACTGACATGTTGCTAAAGAGTCATTGAGATGTGGTTTAACGCGGACTGTTCTGCGGAAGTGCCAGGCAAGGATTCCTTCCAAACTGCTTTGAGAGTTTGGATCGACAAACCACACACTATCAACAGGCGATTGACAGGTGTCAAACCTCTCCGTGAGCGTCTGATCAAGGCAGCTGTACTGGAGTCCGAAGATTTGCTTAACGCTCTCACCGAACAACTGAGCAGTGTGGACGTAGATGGACTTGACAGTGTGCTGGAGCCCCTGACCGATCATCCCGAATGCTCATGGAAGGATGCTTCTGAAATCGTTGGCTATGTCCTGGAAAGAGATCTGTTGCCGAAGCAAATTGAACGGTTTTCTTCCGTTAGGGAGGTGGTGATAGTGCTCAGTGACAGTGCTGTGTTTTACAATGCCTCCAAAACATCCGCAGTCTCTCCCAGCATCACCTACAGACTACGCCTGAGTGATGACTCGAGGTAACGCTAGGCAACGCTATGTAGCGTTGTTGACCCATGATCTGTCATGACTGCCCGCAAAGAAACCGTGCAAAGCTTGGCAAATTGCAAGTGCACAGTTTTTTTTAATTTCTTTATATCTCGCAGTACCAATGTCGTCACATTTGTAGAAACGGCACCACTAAGTAGCGAGCAGCAGCAAGTTAATGATATCGATTAGGTGGTGAGTTACGGCACATTCTGTATCTGTTAGAGTAGTGCCACAGTGAGCTAGGAAGTGAGGAAGTGCTCCTGTATCACGATCTCGAAAAGTAGAACGCATTATTCAAAGTTTAAGCTTATTCGAAGTTGAAACGCGTTACCGGATGGGCAGTTAGATGCAATTCATTTATTTCGTTCTAGAATTCATTTGGAATTCTTCAAGTACAAGTGCGAAGATGAAGTGTCGGGGGCGTCGTGGCTCAAGGACCACGTTCTGCCCAAAGTTACTAAGTGGGCTTGCAGCGAACCGATGACAAAGGGTAAGCAACTGGTTGTGCCCTCATTGAGCCAGGTGCCCATTGAAAAGTACAACACAGTGTACTTCAACTTGAAGAAGAAATATGGCAAACATCTTTGCAAGGTAAGTGATTTGTTCTCAGTAAAGCTTGGTTTTGTAGACTTGTAAGGGGTGCCAACTTTCAACACTGCCTAAGAATGGTGGGCGGGGGATCAAAATATGTTAATTGGTGCTGCAACAAATCCTAGTGTTGGGAGAGCAGCCTGAAGCAAGGACAATAGGAAATGTGACTACTGTGTCTAGAGTTGCATACTCCTTGTAAGCAAGTCACCAAGTGAAGCTGTCTTTGTTTCAAAAGTTCAGGGGCGAGACAACCTAACGATTGTATTCCTTTTCTTGCTTTGTTAGTGGTCAAAGCAGCACCCCACCTACATTATCACTGGGATTGCCTGGTCATGAATGATAGACGGTAATAAGGAAAAGAGGAATAGAATTGAGCAAAAGGGGTCCTTACATTATATAGGCCCAGCATATATGCACAGTTAGTCTAACTGTTGGTAGTAGCCTACCCCCATCAGTGAGTTGGTATGTAAGGGTGTTGAAAGGGTCTCTTACCAGGGGTTGAAGGATCAGGTAGGGAAGCTCGGTGGCAATGAGAATAGGAGATGGTTGAATTTTTGAGTCTGCGATGTGACTAGTGCTATGGCGAACTGGCTGTTTGTTTGCTTGAGCGATCTAGAGTTAGGGGTCCGCTGGCCAGTACTGGGGTAACCTCAGCAAAAGAGCGGCCACGTCTTACTGTGGTGCGGGGGTTGTTTGATCGCTCTCATCCGTGATGGTGGTTCGGCGCTGATCATTGGAAGCGTTGCGGTCGTTGTCAGCCATGTTCGCTGTCCATAGTCGGCAATCTTGTGGCGTGCAAAATCAGTGATGACGATGAGCCACAATAAACAGGGGTATATTTTTACTTAACAGAAGATCCTAGCCGATGGTCATGTGCCTCGGCGGATCAATCTCCAAGGGGCTTTGCGCCAGTCGCACGCGATCTGAGCCACACGCCCGCTTCGCTTCTTAGGCAATGGTCTGTGCCTATCCAGCCGTAGTTCTGCTCATCCTCCTCGATGTCAATACTGCTACAGTAGCAACAGTCATTAAACAATATCTTAAAGGCAGCATCAATGCGTGCAGATTGTAAGATCTTTGAGCAGCATCATCCTAACTCAACCGCTGAGCTTTGTGTCCTTTTTGTAACAATGAATTGGCTTCAATTAAAATAAACATGGGTATCTAATGCTACTGCCTTCTATTGTGCAGCCTTTAAATGTTCCTTGCATTGATGTTTTTCAATGCTACCAATTTTGGCCGAAGATTACTCACTACATGTCACTGAAATAAGTCAAGAACTTCAGGAATTGCTACAACAAAGTAATAGCTTACTCAGGGAAACAATTTAAATTTACCGGCAAATAAGAAGTTACTGAAGACCCCTTGGCACCTTTCACTTTTTATTTCGCTGATGTAACAATGTTTGCTGCCATTTGCAATAACACACTGCAGACATGTAGAGGAATTGGTTGCCTTGGCAACCAATTCCTATTGAGGGGCAATCTTTTGTGATGATCTATTTTATTTTTCTTGCATGTTTTTTTTTTTACCTTTTGTCATTGACAAGGACATTGCTGTTGTCATCAGGATTCGCTAATTGGCATGATGGGTAATAAATGCTGCGTTGAAAATGAATTGGATCATTACAAAATAAAACTCCAGATTGTGCTTATTGCTTTATAGCCAACAGCATCCTAGTTTAGTGCTCAGCTGTAGAGGACCATTTTAACTTGTAAATTAGGGTTGCTGATATGAATGTGCTAGTAAATTTTGTTGACTAGTCGTAGCTTGTCATAAACAAGGCGATGAGGATTGTAAAATAGAGAAGAGACTGTTTAACAAGAGTGTATTTTGCAAGTTTTTTCCCCTGAAGTTGCTCCTGTGATTGCTAATACATGTAATCCTTTTCTCCAGATCTGGCCAGAAACCACTGATCCCCTTAAATATGTGTATGAAGACATTGCCATTGCAAGCTACCTGTTGGTAAGCATTTACTGCGGTGTTCCTATATATGGCTTGCATGGATGTTGCCGCAGCTGCAATGGAAGCAAGTTTTGTACCATTAGCACAATGAAAAATCTGAATCCTAAATGCTTACCTCCAGTGAATCTGTGGAAGCTTCAAAATTTGACTCCAGCAATGCGTTCATAATGTCACACTGCAACAATCTGTCACACATGAACCCGAGTGTTATGATTGCAGACATAACAAAATAGTGTATACAAGAAATAAATCTTACATTTCCTGGCTATGCTGTACTTCAAGAAGTGCTCTACTGATGCAATGATCTTGAAAATGGGGGCCTGGTGTAGTGTCAATCACAGAAAAAGAAATTTTTGTTTGTACGCTGCTCAGGACATGTAAGCGTGTAGTAAAAAGTTGAAACATTTACAGCAAACTTGTAAATGGAGTTCTCCATATGTTTAGGTCTTTCATTGCGCAAAAATAAATGTTTTGGGTGTTCACGCGTATATATAACATGATTGTAGTTATACTGTGGTCATAAAATGGACATGCTGACACCAGAAAGGGCCGTCCTGAATATACATAGTACTACGTCAGAAGTATGTTCGGTGCGATTGCCACTTTACAGAATGTTCACCACGAGCCTGTTTTCTTTTACAAATTTTTATGTCTGAATGTATAGCTAGTATTGTAGGGTGTGCAAGAGGGTGCACTAGTAGTTGCAAACAGACTCGATCCCATGGATAGGTTAAACAAAAGCCATTTTAATAACACTGAGTTGGGCTGTAAGGCCCTGTTAGTATGCAACAGTCCCCGTTCTTTTCCTGCGCTTGACCATGTGCTTCTTCTTTCCTTGACCTCTGCAGCGCTTTCTATAAAAACAAAGGCATGACAGCATTATTTTTATGATCTTCCTTGGCAGGCCATTTGGGATGAGGAGAAGCAGAACGGTTGTGACGTGCCGCCCACCTTCATCGACGTTGGCTGCGGCAATGGGCTCCTTGTCTACCTACTCGCAGCTGAAGGGGTGAGTCTTGCTGAGGTCTATTGTGGTGGTGACGAGCACGTTTGGGCATTTGACATCAACATAGCATGCTTTGGTTGCAAAGTAAATGCTAAGTGCATGCTACCTTGATGGCTTTGTACGAGTGACCAATACAACTACATAAAAACCAAGAATTTCACTGTGCAAAAACTTCATTCTGGTTGAAGGTATCTTTGGTAGGCATCCCTCTGTGGAATCAGTAGGGAATATCTGTAACGGGGCATCACTTGGAGCAGGGATGTGGCATTTGTGTGTAGTATTCTGTCTAAAATAAACACTGAAATTGGTTGTTCTAATAAATATGCCACAAGGCTCATGTTGGAGGTGATGTAATGTGGTATTCAGCTTCAAAAACACAGAATTGTAAAGGCTTTGTTGCTAGGAACTTTTACAAAGTAATTGTTTTCCATTTTGATTTTCAGGAACTCTTCCGTAAGTAACCAAAGAATGAACAGTATGCAAATGTTTTATTCACTGCTTCAATTAAGTCACGCCATGTCTCGATCAGTGTTAAGTGGCTCTGAGTGTTTGTGCAGCCTTTGTTGCACCTTGCCAATTATACCCTAAGGCTGCTATTTGGAAACCTGCCTTTGAGCTCTTTGCTGTGACAACTTGTGGTTAAAACACAGTGTGAAGTAATGAATCTCATATAATTCAACTGTCACTGCTGCTGGTGCCACGGTGAGCAAACAAATTCATTTTTTGATGCAGTACGATGGTGTTGGTGTGGATGTGAGAAAACGGAAAATCTGGGATCTCTTTGGAAGCAGCACAAAATTACTGGTGAGTGGGCATGAGATGTTTAAGAAAATTTATTACGGTGGAGCTGATGAAAAAGCTCTCACCTGCAGTGAAAGCTTATTTGAAGCCTCGAATTCGCAGACATGAAAGCGAGAGCCAACGGTAAGTTAGGTGTTGATGCCGACAAGGTTAACCTGGGGTGACCGCATCTTCTGCTTACTCAAACGTGGTTCTGGTAGCAGTGCCATTCTCTGTTGAGACAGGTGGCGTGATCATACAAGAGGGACCTCCAAGGTCACAATGGCCTTCCATAGTGTCAGAAGCCAGTGCGTGAATAGAGATACCAGCTCGTATTTCCCATTGCTGACCTGACTGACCTACTAAGCTATGCTTACCAGTCTTGCTCGTGTAGTCCAATTTTCTTTGTTCTTTTCTGTACAATTGCCAGCTCAAGAAGGTAGCTCATGTTATAGGCACCCTGCAATGCAGTTTGCAGAACAGGCCGTGCCATCTGGCGGCCGAAGCAAGAAGCGTGAAGGCGTTCCAGGCAATCGCGCGCGCGCGGAGACTCTTTGCTGCCATTGCCTCCGTTGTTCAGCGTGCGCTTTTAGAGCTTCTGTCTTTCGCACCCGAAAGAGAACATGTGCGCCTGTTGAAGGTCCGATGGCGTCATTGGACTCGTGTGATCAGCCCCCTGCCAAAGCTGTGAAGAAGAAAAGTGGGCGGAGGTACTGCTCTGTAAAAGACTGTCACAGTCGTGAAGGGACGCCAGGCGTAAGGCTGTACGCCAGGCGTAAGGCTGTATGTTTTTAGTGCAACTGCTTATGATACCTTCACATGAAGTGGGAGAAGTGGTACACAATGGTCATGTTTTTCAACTACCTAATGGTTTTCTACCATTGTCAGCTATGTATGAATAAATCTGACATTGAATGTTGCACAGCAGGAGTACAAAATGTGAACTGTTTTCTTCCATCACGTGTGGCAAGCAAAGTCTGGCACTACATGCAGATCCCAATGAACACGTTTTATTTTGCTGCAGCAGGCAGAAGCCAGCTGAAAAAAAACTTCTCAAGGCCTGGTATCGCCTCTTGCAGAAAGGAGTCATCCCTGCCAACATGAATAGTTAGGTGTTCTTTCTTCGAGTAGACAAAAAAAAAACATTTTTTTACATTCAGCAAGTACATTAAAATTTGCACTTGGGTGTAATATCTGTGCGAATTCTTAAGTTTCGGAAGCGGCGTCCTTTCCGTAGTATAGATGGCCGAAAGTATTGGTCGAGGCCGTCAACCGACTTGAAGCCGCAATGCAGAACCCGCGACATCGCGGGTGTTGGCGGTCTCTCGCTGGATGCTGACAAGCGATAATGGCAAATCCAAGAGTGAAGGTTGCTGCAAACGTAGCAGAACGATGTCCACAGAAAAAGCTAGCGCGTTGCACCGTTCAGAAGCGTTGAAATCACGGATGCGCGACCCACGGGAAGCAATACCGGCAATGCAAGCACGGCGGCAACAACGAACGGAGCGCCTTCGTGTTTGGCGACACCTCCGTTGGTGGCGCAGATGGCAGCGCGCTGGTGGCGCCGCCCGACGATTGGAGGGTGCCTATACTTAGAACCATGCTCTGAACATAATGTGAGACTATGCTTATTTTCTGACTGCTTTAGAATGCATTTTACTTGGGCTGGTAAATTTGTTTTCTGGCATGCTTGACAGTTGGGGTTCATCTAATGAAGGGAAGAGAGATGTGTGCGAATAAGGGTTGAAATGTTCACCTTCCAGAAAATTGTTTTACATGTCAGATGCGAGTCACAAAAATGTCTAGTGACTGAAAGTAAACAACAAAAGATAGTGCTTGAACTGTGGCAGTATAACTGTATACTACTCACTGCCCTATCCCCAGACATGATACAAATTATCAAACATTTCTTATGTTGGTGTTTCAGATTTTAGTTTAGATAAATACACGAAAGTGTGGTTGGCTGATCTCTTCACAGTGGACAGGCGTTTGTAATAGCTTACGGTCAAATTTTTGTGGCTTCCTTGTTCCAAAATCTTCTGTGAGTACCCGTACTGTAGGTGTCAGTGTTAGTCTTGACATATCAACTCATTAATGCAGTTCGCTACTTGAAATTAAAGTAATAGGTATCTCGTGCCTGTACAACTATTGTATAGCAGTAGTACAAGACTATCGACTCCATGCTGGTGTTCTTTTAGGAGCGGCCCATCACGCCTGAAACACGTTTCCCAGAATACACTTGGTGGATTGGAAACCACTCAGACGAGCTGACTCCATGGATACCGTACTTGGCCTCGAGGTGACACTGTTTGAAATTTTCTGCCCAGAGACTGTTCTAATGCCATGTTGCCAGGCCAGGCTGAATAAACTCTGCTAATGTGTTGCAGATTAAGATAATGCATGTATGAAGTGCAATCTTTATTAGCTTAAACTTCGCTAAGTTGTGTAAGGGATAAAATAGCAGTGTGAGGAAAGAAGTGACAGGCTTAATGGGTTGAAGTCTCCGAGTAGTTCACATCCCCTGCAGTTTAAACTGTTCGCGCAGTCTTCACCTCATGTTGCCTCTTCCTCCCTTCCCAATGCAAACATGTGACTGTGTTGGTGCTGCGCTTTTCAGGTTGCCTATGTAAGCATTTAAATTAATTTTTTGTCTGCATCTTTGTAACATCAAGATACTGTAGTAGTAGCAGGAAAGTTTCTAGTTGCCTCGACTCTTTTTCATCTGAGTTGTGCTATTGAGCAGGAACAAAGTGCAGAGGAAATGAAGCGTGAACAACCTTTGTTTTATAGCTCGTGTCTTTTATCTGTCATTAATGTGGCACATCATTGCTGGCAGGCTGGCAAGACCATTTGAAGTAAGGCGCAGTAGGAAAGTTTTCCTAAAATATACTTTTGCCAATGTCAACAGGTCAAAACCAGATGCGCGGGTGTTCCTGCTGCCCTGCTGCCCTTTCACCTTTCATGGGAAGTACCAGCGGCAGCACGGTGGCATGAGCCAGTACCAGTCATACCTGCTTTTCCTGCAGGGGCTCTGCCGCGACCTTGGCTTTGATGTCACTTTGGACAGACTACGCATCCCTTCCACCAAGAGGGTGAGGAATTATGGTTGACAGTGTCACCGCTGTAGGAGTTGGGGCCGGGCATGTCAAAAGGGCTAGCTGGCCCATGCCGTCGTCTGACTCATCTATGCTAAGGACGATGTTGAAGGGAGGAACCTGTTCTCATCCAGAACGAGGAGTAACTGGGTTTATATACGATATCTACGTGAGGAGTGGAGAACATTGCATCTCATCACTCTAGCATCAGTAATTGAAGCATCCTGAGTAGGTGAGAAATTCTGCTCTGTCCTTCCTACATCCCTAGGCCAGGCAAATCTGGCGCCCCACCTCTGTCCATTCAGAATGTCCAATGTGGTCGAAGGACCCGCGTTGATGGCAAGAGTTCACACAATCACTCACGCACCTTTGTTCACTGAACACACAGAAAGGAGGGGAGCTTCGTAGACAGGGATTGTCATGCTTGACCCAAGCTGGCACGTCTTGGTTCCTGGGATGACCCAGCAGTTAGCTGGAGCGTCTGTCAAATTACCGTGGTGGCTAGCGGAGTCCATGAGGAAAGGCCGTAGAACACCTTTTGAGTTTCTAGCTCCCATTGGTCCATAATGGCGATAGTGAACCAACAAACAACACTCGATCCACCGAACGTGTCTCACCTTGCTGGTACTGCAGGTCTCTCCGAGGGGGGCGCATTGTTACCTTCACGAAGCGATTTGTCGCAGTGGAGCAGGAGAGGCTAGAAGGTCACTACCCCGCTGGCCGATCGTAACACCACCCATCAGAAGTTCCTTATGGAAATTTGAAATTTTGCTGTGTACAAACTCTGCTGTGTGTGCACGCTCATCAATAGTTTGAGATGAAGAACATGGCATCTTAGGCTAGAGAGCTCCCACTTGACCATGGTGTGAAATCAGCAGTCTGAAAAAGTGGCTGGCGGAATGCTGTGCGTAGCAGCAATCATTTATGGTGCATTTTTTGCAGACATACCATATTTTTGCGTGGATAATCGACACCTCCATTCACAACAGCCCGTGAAGAAAAGAAATATCTGCGCATACAGTCCGTGGAACTAACTGCATACAGAAACGCTCAGATTGTTGCAGAAGCAGTCTACATTTACTGATGCTCGACTCGTCCACGTCATATCTTAGGCCAGTGGCTTGGTTCCTCCATTCTTTGGCGGTGCTAATAGAGCCGGATTCACACGCCAGCATTATTGTGGATGGATCAGCCACGTGATATGTGATGTGAATTGGATCATTCCGCAGCTAGCACTCACACAACAGTGGATGAAAGCGCGGGCGGAGCAGCCCTCGCATAGGCAATGGTGACAGAGCAAGTGTGACCAAGCTAAAAATTTCATTTGCCACCGCATCGTGAAGCGCTTCCCGTGGACTGAGGGAGAGCCGCGAGAATGGGTGGCGTGTGCGTTTGCCACCGCCTCGTGCACTTTTAGCTAACTGCTAAACACAACATGGCAACCTGTAAAGAAAAGGAGACTGGGCAACCATGAACGAGTGGAGAAGGGAGCTTCAACACATAGGAGTGGGGAGACGGAATGTTTGTACCCAGACATTCATTTCAAAGCCTGTGAGGCATATGACCAAGCAAGCATTTGTGACATTAGAGAGCTTTAGCTTGCCGTAAACGTGGCACCCTTTACGAAATACTACCAGGTTAGCAGAGTCATGGACGGCAGTAGCAGCACTGGTATGGACACCTTGTGATACTTTTTCCAACCGCATTGTGTTTGAAACATTTGTTTCACATATGTGTTTATCATATGACACTGCCAATGCTTCACAACCGCAGTTAAGCAGAATGCTGTGTTCTGTCTGTGTTCTCTCCGGTTGGAGATTGTGCCACAAGATGGCACCACCAACATGGCGGTTCTCACAAACGTTTTCAGCAACTCACCCTTGTATTCTAGAGTGTTATGCCACTCAGCCTTCCACTTCGACTCAAGGAAGCAGACGGCAGCGCTTCTGCTTGGTAGCGGTAATCACTGCACTTCATGATCATCCACGGCAATTCTTGAGAAGTGTAATGTCTTCATTGGTTGAGGAGCAGCACTGTGTTCAGTTCGGTGGAGCGGAGCAAAAGCTTCGAGTCGAGGATCGTTCGAGAATGCGGGAGTCAATCTTCCACGAAGGGTAACACAGTAAACCCTCATTGTAACAAAGTGAATGGGAAGGTGAAGAAAATTAGATATAAGTGATCATTTGATAAATGCAACTACTCCGTAAACATTTAAAAAGTTATAGCTGAAATAGCACAACTCTGTAGAAATTTAGGTGTGGGATATTCACCGAAGCAAATCTTTATTGAAGTGCAAGAAATGCAGTTAGCTGGGTCTGCCAGGTAGAATGTAGCCTCGTCTAGGTCTTTCTCTTCACGTTACTGAAGTAGGGAGCTTTCTCTTCACATTGCTGAAGTAGGGAGCTTGGCCGATGGTCACGCCATCACTTCATGGTGTCACGGTCCACGGCTGCACTTTCTCCAACAATTGATTTCAAGGAACCTCGGGCCGTCTCTTGCCGGGCTTTGTGATTCCACATTTCTGGCGGTCGCTGCTTGCCATTTTCCGCATCAAAAGAATATTTCGTCCTAAAGTCAGCCACTTTCGCATGGGGACTGGCAGTGCCATTTCCAACTGCAGACCACAGAAGCAGACGCAAGGCACGCGCACAGAAGCAATCCACAAACCACGTGTTCACAAAGCTTGCAGCGAGCGATGCATGAACACACACAAGCACAGAGGAAGTAGTGTGTCTTGATTCATCCAGTTGGAGTGACCTTGGGCAACGCGGTGCACTCCGGGCATGCGGAAGGCTGTGCAGAGGCTGTCTGTTTTGCTGCGCACTTCTTCCACATTGCCACGGCACCATGGTGGCGATGCTCGTTTGCTAACGCACAGGCGCAACATGGTGGAAAAGGGTTGGCAAGCACTCCAATGATGGTAGCTGGTAATGGAGAGGGTCACTCGTCACTAATGATGCACGAGCACAGCATCGAGGAAAAGGGTGCTCAGGCATCACGATGTTGTAGCTGGCGATGGAGGGGATCGCTTACTTGCTCGTCGCAAAAGGCACCGAGTGCCGCCATGAGTGTGCACTCCCTCCTTGCTAGTTAGCTCCAAGCGGGGCAGCCTGTCGGTATGCTTCAAGTTATCTGGTTTAAGGTAAATGCGTTTGGGTTGGGACTGGGGGGGGAAATTTTGCCTAAACCGATAATTCAAGTACAACATTTTCGTTATAACTTAGTGACAAGCTATAGCTTTATTGTCATAATAACCATTCTACTTGGCTGTCCACAGATTTGCTTGGTATGCAAGCCAGGAGAGCGAAAAGACCAGCAAGCCGCTGCTGACGATATCGAGGGCTTCATTCCGAGCCGCATCGACTTGCAGCAGGAGACCCGACTAAAGCAAGAGCACGAGGTGCATGCAGAAAAGTTTGAGCCAAGAGCCAAGACGGAGGCTGTTCGCAACTGTACTCAGCTGGACAGGGATTTTCTGGACTGCACGGTGGACCTTTTGGCCCGGAAGCTCCTCCAAATGGGTGCTCACTCGCCCTGTGGGTCACCCGAGTCCCCAGGACAAGACCATTGGCTGAAGGGTGGCAAGTTGAACTTCAGTATATTTTTGTTTGTTTTTGTGCTAGTGGAGTCCACTGCGTTTCACTGGAGTCCCCGTTGTCATCCAGAAAGCAGCATGAGCTGACGAGGGGCACAGTAGATGTGAAATGTACTTAAGTATGATGAACTGCTGAACTGGTTGGTTTCGCGTAACTGTGGAGAAGGCTTAATACTAAAGAAAGTATTCGCCCTTCCTTAACGTGAGCTTTTTTTTTTTCAGTGCTAAGTCCACTCTTCAATGATGTGAAATGGTTTCAATAACTGCAGCAAAATTTCGCACTGCATTGGAAAGCCTTGTTTCTGCTAGTACAGATACAAAGCAGTCACCGTGCAAAATTTTTTACTTTTGAAATACATGCAGTTGTAACACAATCGGCACATCTGCACCAAACTCAAAGAAGCACTGCCATTATTGCACTCCAGAAAGGACACGGAACCCAAAATGTGAAACGCCCTGTTCCACTGTCATGCTACTGTCAGTGGGTGGTCTGGTTATTATGACGAGTAGCGTGTCCTTCTTCAACATGTACTTTGCAGGCAGCCTCCATCTGAGTGAGCTTGCGGAATTGCTAAGCAAAGATGACCTAAACATGCTGAAGAGCCAGTGTGGGGGCCTCCAGACACTAATCAGAAACCACAAGCACATTTTTCGGGGTAAGTATTGTCATGCATGGATGTACGAGCAGGGAAGTTTCCGCTATCTTTACTGTCATTGTCAGGCATGAGCTCGTGATCTCCTGAATGACCAGCTTAATTTACAGCCTTGTGATGACTAGCGGGTTTTTTGTATACTTCAATAATATCTGTCCTATGACCACATAGTCCTTCTCTTCCCTCGGTTACGTGACAAGTATGGCGCAAGTGAAGAGGTAACACTAAGAATTAGGCTGGCATGGATGGAGGTAAATTGACACATTGTCTCACTGATGCATGGTGGCCGAAGTGCAACACTGCGAGAGTGCTTCACCTTCATTGTGCGTTGTGAAGCGTACATGCTCTGCAAAATGTTGAAACACATGTTGCAGATTGCATTGCCTTGGGGTTGCTGTGGTGCAGAGTGTATTTTTAACACGCCAACAGGAGCTAAAGTGTAAAGAAAGGTCTAAACAAAAGTTGTAAACAAAGGCATCCAGTCTGAAATTAACTGATACAGCTTACATTTAGATGTTTGACCAGTGCAAGGCACTGGCACTATTGCATGTTGTCTGGCTGTTATTAAATTGAAATTTCTAATGAAATGCTAATTTTTTTTTTGTAGAGGTGCTCGAATATCAATATTTTCGAATACGAATCAAATACGAATACTTAGCTTGGAATATTGAATAACAATATGCACATGCACTTATTAGCAAGTTGGGTTAATTCTCTTGTTTTGTAACATTGCAATTACATTGTCAGTGTTAAAAAACTAGACTAATAGGCCGTTATACAAAAACATTGTCTATTTGGCTTATGTTAGAAAATTTCGTAATTCCCGCTAGCTGTCCTTGTCAGCCTGTGCCTTATACCACACGAAATGGCCGTAAAATTGGCATTTGATTCTGTGCCAGTCACGTCTGTGCTGTCAAGCAATAAGCTCCAAATTGGGGGTGGCAGTAAAAAAAAAAGAAGAGAGAGAGAGAGAGAAAATGAAAAAGGAAAAGAAGAAAAGAGAGAAAAAGAAATGAGGAGCCATTCCACTCTATGAAGGTGGATAACCAGCGAACGTGTAGCAGGTAAATGTATTTATTTTCATCATTTGATAATGGCAGTGGTGATAGCTTTGTGATTACTGTGATATACACTGATTGGTTCAGTTACAACCTAAGACAGAGTCTTGGTAAAAGTTAAATCTATACACGACTGTTGTTGAGCAGTTGAGTGACTTGTATCGGTGTGGCACTTCAGACCGAACTTTTCTAGCACAAACTGAGTGAACCATTTCTTGTCTGGTTTCGAAATGGCCACATTGAAGTCCCCAAAGATGATCACAGGGGTACTGTCATCACGGCTGACCCATGCGAAGTGCGTGGCCATGAAATACTCAGTATCACACTAGGATATGCCTGGAGATATATGCAAAGTAGACATCACAATTCCATCTTTTGTTTGTATGACACAGACATCCATCGTCACTGTCGCTGGCATTGCCCTCTTGTGAGTCATGTGGACAATTGTATATGCATTTTGTAGCCATGAACCTTACAGGGCTATGAGCCATTGCATTACTTGCTTGCTTACGGGTGTACGAGTGCTTACGGGGATATGGGGCATTGATGATGATGATAGTTTTTATTGACGCACACGAAAAATACACGGAACCCTAGCTATATACAGGTTAGCTGTAAAAAAAACTGCACCCTCGCTGTCCGCCAACCCATGCCCCGTGCTACTGAGAGGCTGGCTTTCGCGCAAGGTTTAGAGGATCGGTGGCTAAGTGTGCTTCACAGGTACAATTTGCTAGCAGTACGAAATTATAACAAAATTCAGCACAGAATCGCCCCAATATTCTTAGATTAGATAGAAGCAAATGCCAAGAACGGTGTTTGCTCCCACACAGTCAGTAGCACCTGCGATTTGATTCGAATATTCGTATATAACTGAATATTCGAACGTTTACGAATATATATTTTTTTAATTGAGTATGGATGTTAAGAATATAATATTCGATAATATTCGAACTTTTTGAATATTCGCACACCCCTAACTTTTTTTGCCAATGTTGTGGTCTCTAAAAGACCCAAGACCCTGCGCTTGCATTTTCATATTTTATTTAGTGCTTTGCACCAGTACACCGAGTGAAAGCAAGGCCGTGGCACTCATTTAGTGCTCAGTACTTTAGAGCTGACCCTGTCAGACACTGTGTGGTCTCTTACCAACTTTAGTGGTGCCTGTAGCAGGTACTAGCATCATCTTTCTTTATCATCATCGTGTTTCCTTAGCAGAAGCTGTCAGAAAAGAAAAACTACGTTTGTTGCCCATCAAGAATTCTATCTTGCTTCTGTGATATACGAGCTGTTGCAAGCCTGGTCTTCTGCTTTCACTTTTTTGGGAGTGCTCACTGCCATCATGGACCTTAATTGTGGTCATTATTGTCATTGTCTCTGGCATGCCGTTGTTGACAGGCTATGCCCAGCTCAGTCAACTACCATTCTTTCCACATTTCTCCAAACATAACCTCGTGCAACTGAAACCTTTACTGCACACAACTTGCACAGTTTGAATGCTAGCAGCAGTGCACTGCGAGGTGCCCCGTGTGTGAGGAGCGCCAGTAGCCTTGACAGCCACATGCATGCCAAGTAGGGATGTGCGAATACTCAAATACCACCAAATTAAATCAAATAGTTAAATTGCAAATACCAATTTCATTCGCAAATCTAATATCTACTATACTTAATTTTTCGAATATTCAGTCTAGAGACCTGCGCAGTGCCGCATATCGCCTATGCCGCGGAGCCCTTTGTTCTTGATGCCGTGCAAGTGAGCGCTCCACTGTGTTGTTTTCGGTGCAAAACGAACACCAAGTGCACCGCGGGCGGGCCACTACGACTGACACAGTGGCGAACTTTGTCTCTGCGAGCGCTTCATCGGGGCCGCCTCTGTCAGGACAAGGTCTGTCCAGTTTGACGGGCCTGAGCGAAACGATAATGCGATGTGGACAGAGAGAACGGCAACAGAAGCAATGCGAAAGCGCTTGCGCACATCAGGTCTATTGGCCGCCGGAAGCAATGCAGATTGTGTTGGATGTGCAGCGACAAACTTAATGCCACTTCAGCAGCCATCAATTTAACCAGTACGCATCATCTTGGGACCAATCAGTGATGAGCTACCCGTACGAACGTATTAGCAGCAAGCATTCTGCAACGTCTTGCGGCCTCTTACCACATTGGCCGGTGGCAAATTTTACTAGGAAACTCTACGGCCAGCAGGAAACTTTTGCCATGGCCATTGGGACCAGCTGGCGTTGCTTCATCGGGTGCCTGGTGGCTAATGTTACGGTTTCGTGCCAAATCGACGCAGATCTATTTGCTGCAGCCACGCAACACTCGAAAAGCTGGTAAACCACCTCACAAGCACCGTGTGTGGGATAATTGTTCACGGCCGCCATCTTTGCAACACACCGTACGGCACGCTCTCAGTTTAGACTCTGTTCGTAAACACACATCAGTCTCATTTTATAGCTTTGAGTACCCCACTGCAAGACAAGCTTCGGATTTATGTGGCGGGTGCGAAAGTGTCATGTGACTAGTGCGTTGACTGCCCAGCTGCAACATCAGCTCGGATGGCTGATGAAGAAGAAGGGGGAGGTGTTCCGTGAAACTTGCCGTGATTCTCCCGATTTCAGAATCTTTGACAGGTGGCAAATCACGTCGAACCTGACAATGAAAAGGCGCATTCCTTCGTTCGCCGTTGCCGACCGCGGTTGGCCTGCACAGCACCAATAATGGCTATGCGCAGAGCGGTGATCGAGTCACGCGAGATGTGGTCCGTGCTTCCATCTGTCACACAGGTTGGCCTTATGATAAACCACGTGCCGTAAAGATGGAAACACCCTTCTGTATTTTTGAGAGGAAAACTGGACAGGAAGACTTTCTGTGCAATAAAAGATTGCCATAAAACACTAGCACGCTATTAAACTGAGAACTTCATCGGTATTCAGTATAACATAATATCGCTAGCTCTTTGGCTTGAGGGGAAAGAAAAGCACTTGATTCTTTTCGACAGTCTATTGATAAAAAATATTTTCTAGACCATATACTGAAACTGAACTATAATCACTGCTGGCATACTAATTTGTAGTTCCCTTTAATAAGAATAAACCGTACTGCATATCTTAATTTCTACATACAGTGCTCAGCAAATGAAACTTGATACTCGGAATGTTCGGGACACCACGATTAGTTCTGCTATATATAATGAAAGTGAGAGCCTTTATACACGCATTGCGACTGCATTTGGTCTCGTACCGATCTGCGCTACTAAGAGCTGGTTGCGATATTGTCTGAGCATCGCATTTCAATTGATGAGCAGTGCACCTAAGTTACTGGTTGCTTGCTGCATTCCTGTTATGAAATGCTAGGAGACTCCTGAGCGTGTGAAGCAGTACGTTTTCATGCCACAAATTTGTGAGCACTAAACGTGATAAATTTTCTAATATTCGATTCGATTTTTTTTTTCTTGATTTGATTCAATGATCGATTCGAAATCCACTCCTTGGTATTCGCACGCCCCTAATTTTGAGTATTGCGACACACTCAATCCATAATGCATTGCTATAGCGAAGCTGAAGGAAAAGCTTTACTTTGTTGTATCCATTACTTTGCCGTAAGGATAGTCTGCCCTCATGGTGGACATTGGCTTCCATGGAAAGGGGTAGGGGGGGCTACTGTTTGTAACCACTAGGTAACCAGAAGTAAAAGCCTGCTGCATACCAGAGAAGAGAACAGTCGGAGAAGGACAACAAAGTGAGCAGATTGCTTTTTGTAATGCAGCTGTTAACACTAATGCATCTTCACCACCATTGTGCGTGCTCAAGTAGCGGTGTAACAGGCCTTACAGTGTTTCTTGAGTGTGCCGGCGGAGTGCTGCAGGACTCCAATTTCGTAAAACGCTTGTTGCCATATGCAAGTGGACGCTTATAAACGTTAAAGAAGCATCTCTTTACGCTGTCGTCCAGTGACGGACCTTGCATTTAAGCAGAGAGTGGCAGCGCCCCGCTGGCACATTCAAGGAATGTTGATAAGCCAAGTGATTGCCGCAAGTATCATTAGTGGCCATAATGTGCAACAATTCATTTTATTTCTACTCTTTTTATTTGTCACGCTGAATGTCCGCTCCTTGCAATAACGGCAGCATGATTTTGTCAAAGCCAGTGTTGAATAATTGAAAGGTTAGTTACAAAAGACGAGCCCCCTGGCTACGGATGTGCAGCAGATTATCGCAGCCATGGTTACAGCATGCACTGTATGTACAGTTGTGAGGAGAAGAGACCATAAGGGCAGCAAAAAAATTTTTGTTAAAAATTCTTGCAATGTGGAATTACCTCGATGCCTTACATTGACAGAATGGTCGCACCTAGGCTATACTTGATTTCAGCCTGCGTGCATAGGCTGTGAAGAAATACAACTTTTCGTGGCATTCGTGGTCTCTAGAATTTTGCTCGTGACTGTACATATTTCAAAGGGGTGTGTGTAATAAATACATCAATTTTGTCTGCTTTGGATGCACTATTGGGTGCAGTTCACATAATTGTAATATCATTTTTATTGCCAAGTTACTGAGTTGTAAACTTAGTGTTGTGTCGGCAGCGGCAGGCAAGCGGGGGGCCCCGACCGGGCGAACGCGCGGCAAGCGCCGGCGCAGGAAGGAGACACGGAGCAAACTGCTCCCGATGAAAACTGGACGAAGACTCGGCCGACCCACGGCCGTTTATTACTTATAAAGGCTGCACACGCTAGATAACACCTCCAGATTGGCCCAAGCTCATCACATGACAGAAGGGGGGGGCGCCATCTAGCTAAACAACTACAAACCATACATGTACGATGACACAGATCTGACAGGGGGCGACACTATACTACATCATCCCCCCCTGGAAACAAAGTAAGCATACAGTGAAACGCGCACACAACACGCGCACTTAAGTCCAAAGGCGATTTCAGTTCGTTCCCCCCCATGTTCACACACGCGCACCAGTCGCACACAAAGCACGCACTTAAGTCCACAACAAATTCAATCTGTCCCCGCCCAAGTTCACATACACGCGCACCAGTCTTGGGCACCATAACACAGGCAGTCACTCAAACAAAGTCTGACAAGGAACACGGCACAAAACTCACTGCACCGCAACAAGAAGCACTTTTTTCCTGTGTTAATGAAACATGTGGACGGTCTCCTAAATGTCACAGCGAGGTCCCTAGCCATGGCATTTCGAAGACAGCAATACGCTCTACACTACAAAAGCAAAATCATCGAGCCACGGAGGCCGTTTTCTGTCACGATGAGGACGCGTGCGTACCTCAGAAGAACTTTGGGGGTTGCGACGCGTATCGGTCGACTTTAAAGACCCAGTCGTCCCACTATTTCCCTCCCCCTGGTTGGACAATTGAATGTGGTTGTCGCTCAAAGCTGGAGAGGGTTGCCCAGGAAGCACCTCTCGACGTCCCAACAAGTCCTGGGAGGCTACAGATTCTCCTACGGAATCAGAGACGACTGCTGACTGTGTAAACTCGGAAGTGATACAGTCAGACGCACTACTTAACTGAAGCTTACGACTATGAGAAGACGCTGTCACTACAGACAAGTCATCGGAATGACTATCCAAGTTTGAATATGAGTACAAAAAATCTTTGTCACTTGTACACAATGTACTACCTGCTGAACCCTTTATCACTAGGGTTAACTTAGACACATGCCACATCTTCCCATCACTGAGTAAAAAAGTAGATGGTCCTATCTGGGCCTTGACTTCACGAGGTTTACTGTACTTAAAAAATCCTTTCCTCTTAAATCTTATTCTGACGGTGTCTCCCACCTTGATACGAGTTGCCTGAGCACCTCTACGTTTGTCTACGTACTGTTTAGTCTGCCATTGTTTCTGCAAGACCCTTTCTTGAACGTGAGGCACAAGACTGTCCTGTTCCCGTAGATCTACACAGAGTCGCATGGTTCCATCCTTCTTGCGCACCACCACGAGTGGAGACACCCACTCAGAAGCCTCGACACGCTTGATGACGTCGCAGTCCTCGAGACGTCGCAATTCATTTGGGACCTGGTCACGGAGAGCCAGGGGTAGTCTGCGCAACTTTGAAGATACTGGTTTCGCATCTTCCTGCCGATGAATTCGGTGCACACAGTTGTTGACGAGACCCAACTCGTCACTGAAGAGGTGATCAAAACCCGGAGGCACACCTGTGGGGCTCTGTACTGAAGGAAGCGATGGTAGACGACATGTCAGCGATGTACCGTCGATCTGTATGCCCAAGCGTTGGATGGCGTCTAAACCCAGCAGTGATGTTCCTGTAGTCGTTACGTGGAACGTGACTGAGCACGACCTTTGGAAAAACTGGAGAGTGGCTTGAAACAGGCCTTGAATGTTGATGCGTTGCTTGGAGAAATTTCTCAAGTCCACTGTTGGTTGTGACAGCCTGTGCTGTCGACCAAAGTTATTTCTAAAATCTTCGGCCGTCATGCATGACACAGACGCTCCCGTATCCACCGGCAGTCGCATGGAGACGCCGTTCACTACGACCGGAACTTCCAAATCTTTTATTTTCAAAAGCGCTTACCGTCAAGACAGACGCGGACGGCTGCCTTGCGGAAGTTGAAGACAGCGTCTCTGCGGAAGAGACGTGTTGAACAGTACGGGTTTTCCGGCATACTGATGCAAAATGGCCCAACGTGTGGCAGGCGTTGCACCGCCGGTTCCTTGCTGGACAATTCTTGTACGTTGCAATATGCTTCGTGCTGCCACACCGGTCGCATGCACCACGGTTCCCGGAGGAGCCATGTGCGAACTGTCGGCCCTCTTGGCGGCTTTTCGGAAGAAGTCGGCCATCTTGGCGGCCTCCCGGACTACGTCGGCCATCTTGGCGGCTCCCCGGAAGAAGTCGGCCATCTTGGCCCGTCGACGGAACGCCAAGTTGAGATGCCTCGATTCTTCGTACATTTTCGGAGCCGAACGCGCGGTTCGCTCGATGCAAGGCTTCTAACGAGCGTCCAATTTCTTCTGCCTTGTCCAGGGTCAGGGTTTCGCCATGAGCCAGCAACTTTTCGCGAACGCTGACGTTCGCTACCCCATGTATGATTTGGTCTCGGACGCGCTCGTCATAGCTTGTGCCGAAGTTGCACTGTACCGCCTTCTCCTTCAATGCGGTCACGAATTCCAGGAATCCTTCTCCCTCGAACTGCTTTCGGCTGGTGAATTCGTGCCGTTCCGCCAGGACATTTGTTGACGCGGCGAACAGCCGGTCAAGCCGCTGCAAGAGTCTCGGAAACTGACGCTGGCGGGACCGCATCACTTGACGTTGACGCTGCGCCGGTCGACTGCCTTGCTGCTTCGCTTGAAGCTGACGCTGCGCTGGTTAACTGCCTTGCTGCTTCCTGCTCCTCGTCTGCAAAGTACTTCCGTTGTCCCTCACGCCCGAGAGCGCTGACGAGCGCGGACGCTCGTCGCGCGTCCGTCCAGTCGCCACCGCCGGCCGCTTCGAGGTGGGCCTGAAAAATTTTTTTCCAGCGATACCATGGAATTAACGGTGGGCCGGGCACTTCAAGAAAAACGGGAAGGTTCGCCGTAAAAGACGCCATGCCCGGTAGCGCGCAGGAGACAGTGCAGAAAACAAGCCGGAGCTCGCAGCAGGAATGGGGCACGGAAGAACAAGGGGGCGAGTAGGCCTAGGCTCGGAAGCCTCGCGACGCCAAGTGCGTCGGCGGCGTTTGCAGGCCGTGCCGACACGTAAAGGACGCTTCACTTACGAAGCTCGCTGGTTTCCCGGGGCTTCGGTCGGAACCGCTGCGGGAATCCCATCCTCGTCGCCAAAAGATGTTGTGTCGGCAGCGGCAGGCAAGCGGGGGGCCCCGACCGGGCGAACGCGCGGCAAGCGCCGGCGCAGGAAGGAGACACGGAGCAAACTGCTCCCGATGAAAACTGGACGAAGACTCGGCCGACCCACGGCCGTTTATTACTTATAAAGGCTGCACACGCTAGATAACACCTCCAGATTGGCCCAAGCTCATCACATGACAGAAGGGGGGGGCGCCATCTAGCTAAACAACTACAAACCATACATGTACGATGACACAGATCTGACAGGGGGCGACACTATACTACACTTAGTAGCTTGTTTTTTTTTAGATGTTGCAGTTCTGAACAATGTCTATAAAAGTAACTTCACCGCCTAAATAAATAATCTGCTTCCTACAGTCCCTAGGATTGAACTTTTTCTTTTAAGTGCATTAAACATAGTCAAACTTGGTGCAGTGGTTGCCAAGTAAAAAGGCTTCTGCATTACGACTTATTAGTACTTATGACAAATTCGACAAATTGCACCATTAGGCGCTGGCGCGCCCTTCTACCATAATGATTGGATGAAACGGCACCATAGTGCACACTGGGGCTATTTGCCGAATTCACCATTACATAGCAGCCCCCATGCTTAAGCCTCCTCTTGTTTGGTTTCTTGTTGCCAGTGCTTGAAGCAATGTTAAATCTGCCAATATGACAGGGGTTGAATTTGAATGTGTCACCCATTTGAGCATGACGATGAGCAAAATGAGAACAAGGTGAAAGCAGAAGCCAACGTTCCGACAAGTGGACTTGTCTTCTTCAAGGCCACTTGTCGAAACTTTGGCTCCTGCTTTCACCTTGTTCTCGCTTTGCTCATCGTCTTGAATTTCCATCTCCCGCCTTCCCCGTGTTTACCCATTTGAGCAGTAACATACATTCCTTTTGAGCAATATAAAATTCATGTCTGTCAGTGTTGTTGCACAGCAAAGATGGTTTGAATAATTTCAGTTGACAAGGGCCTGGTATCCCTCAATGTTCCCAAGTCGGCAGCCGAGCTTGAGGGGTCTTCAAAAAAGAACTTCACCACAAAGCCCCGGGGAAAACGGAAACATTGTTGGTTCCACCGGAACCATCCGCAGGGCTGCCCGCTTCAGGGCAACGAGTGCACTTTCATTCACGAGTAATAAACAACTTTATACGCACAATAAAAAAGAAATGTTTCTGTGTGTTGTACTTGGCAGCCACACTTCTGTAGAGGTAGGTTTCAAATAAACAGAGCGAAATCAAAACTTGCATCTCAATTTTGTTGTCAGTATCACTGTGCCTTGGAATCAGTAGCACTGCAGTTCTTTTAACTTTGGGTGCACAAGATAGGTGGCAGCACTATGGTAGTACTCGGTTTGATACACGAGAGGCAGCACTACAAAGGAGAGAGACTGGACTTCTCGCACTGCTTGCATTTGCGACCAAAGCTAGTGCGTCATATATGAAAGAACAATATAGGAGTGCGACATAACCTTTAAACAGCAAAATGTGACAATTATTACATGGCCGGTCTTGCAGATCTGAAAAACACCGAAATAGTTATGTATCTCTGTGTTGTACATTACACCATCTGTACAGCTTCCCTGGTCATCCACCTTTACAGAGTGGAATGGCTGCCCAATTTTTCAACCAATTCAATTTTCATTTATCCTTGCGCGGCCTCCGCAACATTATCTGCAGAATGTTAAACGAGTATACATGCTTCATTACAGCCGAGCGTCTAGCATCACCATTTCAATCATGATCATAAGTTTTAAAAATTCCACCAGAATCGGCAAGTACTTAGCGACCATATTGAAGTACAATTTTCACGGCAGCTACGCACTGAAGTACAACTGGTGGACTTCATTGACGTTGCACTGTTTCTTTTTTCTGCAGGAATGCCAAAATGAATGTCGTTAGTTTAACACGTTCACTGCAGCAGCACTTTTTTGAAGTCTCGATTCCTGCGCGTGTTGCAACTAGATGACCTCTGCGACTGGGTCCATCTTGTGACAAAAAACAAATTCGAGGTTCACGGAAAGGCAATCTATCAATCTACATTTATCCAGTGTGTGCTTTCAATGTCGTTATGCTGCCTCAACTGGCTCGGGTCTGGCAGGCATTGCAAAAAAGTGAGCGCAGTGTGTTGTAGGTCACGCATGAGCAACTGCGTCTATAGTCTGACATCTACATGTGCTATGAAATCTACAATTTCAAACAAAAGCCCACGTACCCTTTCAAGCTCTGAGCAGCCACTCCCCATCCCACAGAGACTACATTGCAGCCCATCATGTCATGCTTCCTGCCAGCTGTACTCAAAATCGATTCAAAATCAACTCCTTAGTTGCCTGCTGCGCCACCACCACCACTTAGGTATAACGCAGAGCATGCAAAACCATCACCAGAGCTATGCTATGCAGTAAGAAACGAGCAGGAAAATGCGGAGGTGGGGCTCTTGCCATAAAAGTAAGCTCGCTCCAGTATTGGAGAAGGCTCATGGATCCCATTTCAAAGCAAGCAGTGAGAACCTCTCCTACAGAGGGGGCAGCTTGCACCATTAGCGCACAGAAGATATTTCACGTACTTCCAACTCTTTCATTACTAAACCTTTCTTGGGGCATGGCGACAGGGCTAAAAATGCTTGAAAATGTTTGCTTACCTGATGCAGTATGTTTGAACCCTTATTTAGGAACCACGACCTATTCCTATTGGTGTTGCAGTTCTCTAGGTTCTTACAATATTGGCCTATTACTAGGCTTCTTGTGGTGTAATCCTGGATATACCATCTAATATATGCAAGCCAATGTATGCACACTGCAACTTGGAGAGCAATGGTAAACACACCACAAAGTCAGTGTTTTAATGGCAATTTGTAACGAGGTCATAAACGTGGCCCTTGCTAAAAGATGTCAGTTTGTCATCAAAGTGTTGCCGCACAGAAAAAGTTCGTCTCTGGGCAAGGTGCACCTTGATGCACAGGTTGGGGTGCAATTACAATTACAAATCATTATCAAATTATTGTTGAGCACTCATAGCCATTTCTCAGTTTCTGCAAAGCCTTGTACATCAAAGCCAATGCACAAGATACTGAAGGTCACGAGAGTGCTTTCACTAACCTAGGTGTACGGGTGACCCTTGTACCTTCGTCCACCTCGTGTTGGCTTTTGACTTAATGAGCTGTGTTGAGATCGACGACTGCAACAACATTAATACTGTTATGGTGATCCTCTTGCATTGCGCAGCAGATTTCGTGATCATTTTCAGGGGTGCCATGCGACGGTCAACGTAGAGTGTCACCATTGAATGATGAATCATCAGTGGTATGCTGTTGCACTTTTGGGTGTAACAACCGACAAGAAAAACGTAACAAATGGGAAGCTAATATATACACATAAACCCTATGAAAGCTAAATGGGAGCTGTGCTTCAAAGCGTATGAACTGGGAAGATGTAGCAAACAGGAATGCATCAAGGAGGTTCTGCTGCAATAAACCCGACATATTTGTTAGAAAGAATGCCAGCAAGTGAGCAGTCTCTACACATCATAACATGGTGCAAGCTCATTGTAGCGACTAAATGTTGCGAGGTACCTGTGCAAAAACACATTTGAAGAGGAAACATGGACTCGCCTTGGTTACAATCATCACATCTCAAAGGCTAAGTGATGTGGTCCCTTTATAAGTGAGATGATGCCAGACAAGTCCTCACTTTCGTACAAATTTTTCAGAAATTGCAATGCTGCAGATTGCATAACGTCTAAAATCAGACCACGTAAAGCCTGATAATGACAACATCTAGGCACACACCTGGGAACTGCAGATTGTGCTCTGCAATGAGCAACAAAAATGCAAGAATGCAACACAGCACAACAAAGGCATGCAAACAGACAAGACAAGATGCCCACTTTTTATTTTGCTTCACATAATTTATTGTCAAACATCAGTAAACAACAAGGAAAACTAGAATGTCATGTACATAAGTCTGTAGCTTTATACTATTACAGAGTGGTTCTCAATTGAGCGGTCTATCACAAGGTGAAATGACATGTCCACAAAGGAGCCACCACTTGCAACTCATTGCTAATGCTGCAGTAGGAATCAAATTTTAGAATTTTATTTTTTCGTGCATGCAGTCTTTACATCCATTTCACAGGCAGTGACACCTGCTACTGCTGGTAGATCGAAACATGGCTTGGATCGTGCTTATTTTTCAGTAACCAGGGCTGTTAATTTGTGGTTTTCGAGACCAATCTCAGGATCTAAAGTTCATTTTGTACTTGCTGCTAAACAGAAAAATAAATTATGTTTCTCGTAAATTGCTTCAGCTATGGAATACACAATCATGTCAAACTCCAAGACAGATGTGACTAGTCAACACTGAATGCAAGAAAAAAATAAAGGCAAGTACACCACAAGCCACGCAAGCATTAGGCAAGTTGTATTGCAGACAAAAAAAGGCAAATCATCAGTGTATGTGCTTGATGCAACTGATACAAACTTGGTTCAGAAGGAGAAAGTTAAGAGGTACAATTTGCTGAAACAAAATCTTTTGATGACGACATACAAAAATCTGAGTATTGCAATAGGGCAGCATAGCTTTAAAAGCGTAGGAATTGTTCAATACATCAGTTTTCTAACCCTCTCCCCTACAAAAACAAATTTGTGCGTGGTTTATTCACTAACAGCAATTGCAGCAGAAGTATTGCCCAACTTACATAATGCTTAAATTTTTTTTATTGGACAGTTCATTGTTGTTCTTGACATACTTTCCCAATTTTTAACAAACACCTTGTATCATGAGCTTGGCCCAAAGTTTTGTAAAGAAAACTGATTAGTAATAACACAAAAGAACAAAGAAAAAAATTAATGCAAGATGACATGCACCTGGCAGCATGACTCATGTACACTAAACCAACAGTACAAATGAGAGTGTCTGTAAAGATCTGTGAGCGAGCACAGCTTTGGGGTTTCAGCAGACTGCGTATGGGCAAAACAAGATGCCCTAAACAATCGGGTGGATGTACAGAGACACAGGTGGTGCGCGAAATCGCCAGAATGTGAACAGTGGAGATGGGTCAGTCGCTGCATTAGTCCATCTGAGTGACAAACTTCATCCTCCTTGCAATACCTGCTGTGTGCATGTGGCCCTGCTTCATTCACTACACCAAAATTCCTCTTCGATTGAGCCATACCAGTCATTGAGCGGGTCATCAGGTGGTTCGTCGAGTGAGAAGCCATCGTCTAACAAGTCCTCGGGTGGTTCCTCGAGTGGGAGGTCATTGTCTAACATGTCCTCGGGTGGTTCGTCGAGTGGGAGGTTATTGTCTAACAAGTCGTTGGGCGGTTCGTCCTGTGGGTCGTCGAGCAGGCCTTCATCGTCTAACAAGTCATCGTCAACGTCAACACCATCCCACATGTTATTCATGTCGATAAATATGGCACCAGGCCTCAGCATGTCCCCGACCATCAAATCCTCGTCGTCTGTCAGAGCAAATGGTCACTCGAGTTAGAAATGAGCCCTGCGCCATTTGTGCGATAACCATGCATGTCCGCACTCGTGCAATACAAGTTTATGCCATGCTCTGATGTAACAACAAATGGCATCATGGTTCCCTTCACCAAGAAAATCACTTTACATTTTTCGCCTGGCTATACAAAGATGATGCATACCTATGATTTATTCTATGCAAAACAGGAAAGTCCTGCATTTGAACACAATACTGAACATAATGCATGCTGAAATGACATGTCTGTACAAAATCGAATTTTACACATTCACAGCGATGTGGGTCACAGGTGGGTTACGGCAGTTAATCCTTCTGTGTGGCTGTGCAGGGCTTTCCAGCAGTGTGCAAGTGACACTACTGATTGAAATCAATAGAGACAAAAAATTCTGGTTGGTTTTGATTTGACGTGTCACGGCACCATCTCTCTGCACCTCAATGAAGTTTCAAAGGCATCTTAGTTATGACTTGACACTAAGTTCTTGCCTCACACAGATGCAATTGTATTGGTAATGTGCCATTTTTCCTCTATTTGACTAAGTTAGATTTTTTTTATACCTACAATGCATGCATAATCTCAAAGGTTAATGAGTGGCTGTGTTGAACTCGTTGAGGCCTGGTCACATATAATAACCATCACAGCCACAATAAATTGTGAAACAGCTGTCAGTGATATGCTTTGCGGCCACGTAAGCCACTTCATTCAGCACTAACACCTTTCTGCATTCACAAATGATTATGCTAAGGAATTTGGTACATACGAAAATACCATAAGTTCATGTTGAACTCATACTAGTATCAGCATGGCTAGCAGGTGGAGATGAAGAAAGGATCATGTTGACACGAATGTTGTGTCAGAGCACTTGTGTCAATGTCTCTTTTTCTTTGTTAACTGCGCTGAATTCCCTAACCTCAACGGCAATAACTCAATTAAGATTCACACACATACGATACTGTCAACTATGCTTGTCTATAGTGGGTATGTTTATTTTGGACCTTGCCTTTGCTAAGAACCATTTGGTACATGTGCATATCTGAGCATATAGCTTTTACTGTTCTTTAGCTGCTAATGAGCAGCTGCAAGTAAACCAGTTCCAACTGCTTCTTCTCCGTGACAGTATCTTTTAGCTGTTATATGCAATAAATATGAAAGCCAACTAGCTAACAGCACATCTATTTGAAGCAGAAGACCATTTATGTTAACTACTTTGAGACTTCACATGGTCAGCCTCAATAAGAACTTAATGGTGATGCTGTTACATTCATCTAAGCAGTTCAGGTTTCCTGAATTGTTAGCTACGTAGCATTATGATGAAACTTACCGAGGTGAACTGTTATGCAAAGCTGAGCAGAAAATGCTATTTTTCACATAACAGGCACAACTAAGCTCTTAATCTTCATACAGCAGGGCTTGCAGCAGATGTATATGATGACTTTTAATGGCATCCCTTTTGAACTGGGGTGGTGAAAAATAGTCACCTAGCCTGTAGGAGCTGCTTATATATCACTATATTGTGACCTAGCACTCTGCACGAGAATTTTCATAGTGCAACAAAAAGACAGAAGACAGATGAACAACAGGGCAAGGCACCTGTACTATCGCTGGCTCACAGATCCATTTTCACATGATATTTTTCATTTCCAAATTTTGTTTTGGTAAAAAAAAAAGTAAAGAAAGAAACAAAGGGACCATGCAAGATATGGGTTGCTATAAACACTGCTGACTCATTTGTCGACATCCTCCAACAACTTCTGCTCAGACTTAACCCTTTCAGTGTCATTGATGTACCAGAATGTTTCTACGTTTCTGTCCTGCCATGTCACTAACATACCCGTACGCTATCGGCTTGTATGTGCACAGTCGCATGAAGTTGGCAAGCTCCGAGGTGGTTCCGCCATCTGTTTTAAATTTCTGGAAGCATATTGTCTCTTCTCTCTGGGTTTACTCAATCTGCGTCTTTGTTAGCGGCTGTGGAACGCGCCCGTACGTGGGCATGGTTGTGCTGTGCAAAGCGCGCGAATTCGCAAATACGAGGGCTGGTTCCTGGGTCTCGTACACCACTAAGGCCGCAATTCTTTGTTCGAATATTTGTGCTGTAGTGCAAAGCCATGAGACTTGTGTTTCTGCCATCTGTCGTATGTTTGCACAAGATTCTTTCTTTTCTTGATAATATCCGAGAAAAATATCTCGCGCTGCGGAGCGTCGCCTCCGAGAAAATGCGACACTGAAAGCATTAACAAATAAGATAATTAAGTTTTACGCACATAAACTCAATTAAATCATTATTGGATTATGGTAGCTAACTGGGCGAGTCGGTACATCTGCATGATCATTACACACAGCATGCACTAAGAAACACTGACGAAGAATAGAGACGAAACACGAGTGCTGACTCACGACTCATAGTCGCCTAGCCTGTAGGAGCTGCTTATATTTCACCATATTGTGACTTAGCACTCTGCATGAGAATTTTCACAGTGCAACAAAAAGACAGAAGACACATGAACAACAGGGCAAGGCACTCGCACTATCGCCGGCTCACGGACCCATTTTCACGAGATATTTTTCATTTTTGATTTTTTTTTGCTAAAGAAGAAAAGAAAGAAAGAAAGAACAGGGCCCATGCAAGATATGGGTTGCTATCGAGTCATGAGTCAGCGCTCGTGTTTTGTTTCTATTCTTCGTCCGTGCCTTTTAGTGAGCGCTGCGTGTAATAATTATGTAAATAATTATTTGCACACAATGAACAAAAATATAAAAGGCTTACAACCAGCGTGGACGGCATCTATCAATATACAGTGAACACTGTTCACGTAAATCCCTCCGTTATTTAATTTTTGATGATATTTAGTTGGACGGCTGGCATACAAGGAAAAGTATGCGGAAAATTAAGTATTACAAATGTCAAAAAGAAGAATGGCAATGGCTACAAGACCAGCTCTGATATCAAAACAGAAGAGTACAGTTAAACCTCGATATAACGAAACTGCTAAAATCGGCAATTTGCTTCATTGTACCGAAATTTGGTTGTATAGAAATGCGACCTTTTAAGCAAATAATTACAGCCACCGATCGCTCTTTTTTTTACACCGAAAGGGAACGCAGAATTTTCCGAATTATCGGCCAAGTGAAAAAAGCAAATTTGAAGGAGAAAACAATTCATTTTGATGAATTTGGGAGTCAGCAGCGAATGATACAGTTTCATGCCGTGTCGACGATATCTTCACTTTGGCAGTACGAATTAAGCAAAGCCAGCCACACTTTCGCGTGCGCTCCACCCCCATGGCTGATAGCGTCGCCCGCAATGGGACGGCGCTGTCATGAAAAGCACCGGCAGCAGGGAGCGAATGCTTCGTCTGCCTCTCGCGCCAACGGGTCACCAAAACTCGAGATTACACAACCTTCGATACTAAATGCGTGGGGAGACAGCTTACGTGATGCCATGCCGTCTCGGCACGCCCACTCATTGCACACGTGGCAGATTACCTCTAAAGCAAAGTGCGCGGCTGTGCATGCGCTCAGCCGTGCTTACAGCCATGCGCAGCCATGGCCGAGAAGCGTGCCGGAAATAAAAAAGTGCCAACTTATCCTTCCCTGCCCCACGGCCTTCACGCGTGCTTGATGGCGTTACCATGAGCTCGCCTGCCTCCCCCTCTATCCCTTTGCTTGTGCGGGAAGGCGGCACTCGAAGCCACCATCTTTGTTCTTCACCCTCGCACACTTTCGCTCGCACCTAGAGCATACAGTGCGCGGGCCGCGATAGGATCTTATCGCACTCAGACTTGATACGGAACACGATGCGGAACACGATGCGGCTCCACTTCGGCGGTCGCTCTTGTTGTGTGGTACACGATTTGAGAGGTGCATTTGGAAGCAGTCGCTTGTAGTTCAATCATTTGTCCATCTGCGTCTGCGGAAGTTTCCATTTATTGTCTCTGCATTCCTTTTAGGCAGAAACGAAATTTTGTTATATTGAAATCGTACACAAACATACTTCGTTATATTGAGGTTCCAAATACATGATGTTCTATGGACAAGAGGTCATGAAAAGTTAACTACTTCGTTACAGCGTCAATTTCATTGAAGTTCGTTATATCGAGGTTTAACTGTATTATAAAATTAGCATGGCTAATGTAAATGACTGCACTTACAAAAGTGCTCAGTACATACCGTCATAGTCACTTGAGTCCCAGTACTCATACCCAGCTGCTGAAACGAACAAAGGGACGGGCCAGTGCATCAGAGTATGAACAGAAATACTGTTACGCACCTCACACAACATCACTACTGCAGCACATGTCCGAAGACCACAGCTGACGGTATAAACAAAGCGCTGGTCTCCCTCACTTCAGAAGGCAGGTTAGAAATTCCTGTGAATGCAGCGCACTCCCTTTAATATGAACACGAAAAGACCACGAAAATAACCCATTCTTATTAGAAGTTTACGTAAAGGGAAGCTTAGTCAACAAGGAAACAAATGTTTTCGAACAGTTTCAGTTGCTAGAGGATTCCAGAGTTTATCTTAAAGGCCAATTGCAACAAAATTTCACTAGGACTAAATTGAATATAAATGCCTGGCGTATACTCTCAAAGTAATCTTGGCAAAGCCGCAGGGCTGGTAACCACCTAATTTTGTTATTAGCAGCTATTAAATAGCGCCTATGCACACAACGTGTGCACCTGGCGATAAAGCAGTACCGATGCAGATATGGTGCACACTGAAGAACCGTACGCAACTGTTTACCTCTCAGTTTTGCCATGTTGCCCCTAGGCAGCCAGGCGTATTGCTGGCTCGTCATTTGCGAGATGACCTGCATCCCTCTCGGCATGCGTTGTACCTGCTGCACTCATGATTTGAGCTGTTGCAAGAATGCCGATGCATTGCGTGGCCGTCAGGCGCTCGAATACGTACTCGAGCACGAGCAATGGCTGCGCATTACGCAACACTTAGTAAAGGAAGGCCGAACACAGCTTTCCTGTCGCAGCTTTCCGAGCGCAAGCGTGCACTGCGGCATGGCAGGCAAGTGCGACGCAGACCAGCCAACGCCTACAAAGCATGCAAACTGCAGTAGACGAAGCTGCACTTCAACAGCACAGTCACTTACCCATCAAGATCTGCTTGGCAAACACTTTCTCGAGTTGACTATAAGTACCATATGCCGCAATGGCGCATAAAAACCAAAGGTAACATTCAAAAGCAAGTTGTATTCAAGGGCGGTATTCTCGAGCGATCAATTCTAGTAGTGCATCACCTTGAAGGTGTTTTGTGCGTCTCTACATCGGACGCGTCGAAGTACACGAAGGAAATCCTTCCCGACACAGTGCCAGAAACGAGCAGGAACCGCGTGCTGCATTTGTCACGAAGGAGAACACGACGCAGTGGCCATGGTGTACATGCGGTGGCAAGCCATGCAGGAATGCAATGTCGCCACAGCGAAACGGGCCAATATTTATCCCGCCGCAGTCTGACCTGTCTGGTCGTGAGATTATGCACACTTAGCACCGAGCCCCTCTAGCCCAGTTGTGCGAAGCCTCAGCTAATTATCACCCTTCACTACATGTGGCGGTAGTTGTCGGGTTGGTCTGAACAGTCGATGAGTCCGGCACTTCCAGCGTGCCAGGCAACAGCCGGTGAAGCCTGATAAGTCATGCCAGAGATGGTAAGATCGCTAAAATTTTAGCCTGCACTTTAAACGTGACCCACAGCAGTCCAGCGATCAGGTGTTGCCGCAGTGCTAGCGGACAAGTGTGTGGCGAGCGAGCGCTTATTTGTTTGTCGAAGGCGCAAACTCAACACAATCGCTTCAGTAAACCCGAACAGCATGCTGCTGTTCAGCCAAGCTAGCGTGCGATGCGCCCCGTTCCAGTTTCTCCGGCTTGCGATAGGACATGTTCTATTCCGGTACCAGCCACATAAGACTAGAGTGTCCAACTTTCGTCGATTTAGCGTAACTGCACTGCACGTGGATCGCTTCCGCGTTAAGCCGGACTATACCGCACCTTTAGCTTGGCCACCCCAATACGCTCTTCTTTGAGCGGAGGCAGAATGCATCGAGGCCCTGCTATTGAATGTAGACAGCCAGATAGAGAAAACATGCTAGGCTCGGAGAACACCTAGCATTAAAAGAACATCGTGGGTGTGCAACAGCCTTGTCACAGTGCACGAAGCAGCTAAGAAAGCATACTAACTCGGTGACTAGCAGACGTGCAGGACCTGTTCACTGATACACCAGAACGGAATACAAGCAAAGAAAGCAGGGGGTGCTGGTTCGCCACATGCTTCACTCTACGTCACTTCCGCCGAGCGATAATGGCATCATTCTTTTTTTCCAGTTTCGGTATGAAAGACCCATTTTTGCGAGCTCTTCGTGATGGGTTGAGCTGCATTTCAAGCACAAGATTTTGCACAGAGGCTACCGCATATGCAAACTATCTGAAACTAGGCTTTTTACGCAGTCGAAAATTTTGTTGCAGTTGGCCTTTAAATGGGCCTTCTGAGCCAAGACTTTGTAACGATGCTTTCTGCTCAATTCCATGCCACCTGACCTCATTTTAATTTATTTATAACCTGAGTGTGGGGTCGCGCTAGCCACTGATGAAGCGCGATGAGGAAGAGCACCAGAAAAAGCATCGCTTACAAAATTGCAGCCTTCTACAGAAACTTAGGCAGGGGAATAGACAAATTTTCTTGAAGCACATTTTGGACCCCCTTTTAATTCAATATACAAGGAACATTCCGAAAGTAAGCTTTGTCACTTTTTTTAAGGAGAAGATGGTACACCGGGAGAAACAAACAATCACCATAAAATCCACGCCCATTGCTGGTTCAATGACGGAAGGAGTGTCAGCGGAGGAGGAATGACATGCACAGAGCGCTGAAGAAGAGAGAGTAGCAGCAGGCCGGCGTGCCCAAGGTTATTCGAGTACAAATCACGATCACAGAAATACGTGTTCTGACAACGTGGTCACTAATGGAAGTGCATGTTGTTATCCGGTTTGAATGGGCACGGGGTACTAGTGCGTTCAGTCATCCATGAATGCCTACACATCGTGTACGGTGAAGAGGTCATGTATCAGGCCTTATCTCGCAGGGCACCGAGTTTTACCAGAGTGGTTTCTACAAACTGATCGCAAGCTATGACAAATGTCTCAACGTCAGTGGTAACTATGTGGAAAAATAGTGCTAGGTGTATAGTTTATGATGCCATGGTGTACTTCTTTTGGCAATGAAGTTTCCATGTGAAAATAAATGACGAAGCTTACTTTCAGAATGTCCCTCGTATATACATTATACTGTAACGATAATCACAATTTCTGTGCTTGCAGCATTAGATGGGAAGAAAAGGCCCGAAAAGAAGAGAAAACACATACTGTGTGCATGGCGTGTTCATATATACACACTGCATTGCTATGTGATGCCTGCAGTTGAATGTTTAACATCTGCCACTACAGCTGTGATGCTGGCTACACTCCCAGGGGTAGATCTAGTACGCATACAAATACCCAAGAAATTAGATGGGAGAACAGCCACCGCGTTAAACCGCTCATCCGGTAGGGCGTTACATACGTAATGCAAAAGATGTGGGCCCAGCTCACACCTGTGGCAAGTTGCTTTTGCGTCTATTTTCATTTCCTTTTTTCTGATCATTTCAGCTAGGGGTGTGCAAATGCTACTTGAATATCACCGCATCGAATAGTGAACTGTTCAAATAATTAGGTGTGAAGACCCGTGCAGTGCTGCACGTTGCATGCGTCGCGGTGGAGCCACTCGTGCTTGATGCCGCACAAACGACCCACGAACTTGTGACCCTCCCGATTTTGGAATCTTTGACAGGTAGAAAATCACGCCAAACCTGACAATGAAACAGCGTCTACTCGTTACTGTTACTTACTTTACTGTTTACTTAGCGTTTACTCTTTACTGCCAACCGTGATCGACCCGCACAGCACCAACGATGGTTACGTGCGACGCGGTAATCAAGTCATTTGATGCACGGTCCGCGCTTTTCTCTGTTGAACAGATTGACCTTATAATAACCCACCTGCCGTAAAGACAGGAAAGTTCTGTATTTTAGAGGAAAACTGTAAAGCAAAACTTTCTATGCAATAAATGATTGCCATGAAACAGGTCTGGTAATAAACTGAGAACCTCATTGTATTCAGTACAGCATAGCATCATTAATTCTTTATCTTTAAAGGAAAAGAAGCACTAGGTTCGATTCAAAAGACATTCTATTGATACAAAATTATTTTCCAGACCTTCAAGTACTAGAAGTGAGCTGTAATTAATGCTGGCACACTAATTTGGAGTTCTCTTTAACAAGAGTAGACTGTGCTGCATATGTTGACTTCTGTGTGCTTAAGTTTTTGATAGCGCGCTACATTCTTGACATGTAATGTCACAAGACTCCGGAGCATGCCCAACCTGTTTTCTTGCCTAGAATTTGTAAGCTATAAATTTTGTAAAATTTTCTGGGATTCAATATTCGATTCAATATGCACTATTCGGTAAAGGTGTGTGATTACTCGAACATTCGATTCCAGATAATACGATTCCCCATACACTAATATCAGAAACACTCTCGCACACCATGGAAGAGGCAAAACAGGTGCTGCATGATGCTGATTTGCTGCACATTTGTAAAGGAGCAGGTGAACCACCAATACTTTTATGCAAAAAACAACTATGAACATGCCTAGAGGGTTTGGATTGCTATTGTGACTCTAGATTGCACAAAATCATGCACCTGGTGATGGCATTGTGAAATGTTTATTTACCATTTGGAAACAGACTCAGTGTTGCAAAGAGCAGCAGTGCTGTTCTTATGTGTGTGCGCTGAACGTTTTCTTTTGAGTGCAGCTTCTGATAAGCCAGCTGTGCCACCAGCGTATGTAAGAACTTTTCCGAACGAACTTGTGTGCTCACAAAAATGTTTGAAAAAAGAAGAAAAGAAAACGAAGAAGCTTGGCTTTCCTTCTCTTCGTTGTTTGTCTTCTGTTTGTTAGCCAACACAGTGGAGCGTACTATAGTGTGGTTTTTCAACCTGGCAAGGAGACATCCAACACGTGTGCATGCATGAAAGGTGCAGGTGAAAGACACAGCAGTATCACCTGCGTGTTTCTGGGAGAACTGCTTCACTGTGGAGCCTTCCTATGGCCCACTAACCCTAATCTAGTACGCTATACCGATGAATGCGTGGAGTGGTGCCATAACATAATGTGCATTCTCTGCTTTTGTATGTCGCACAGATTGGCTTTCACAAGCGGACAATAAGCCCACAGAAACCACCCATCCTAAAGACTTAAAAAAAGAAAAAGAAAAGAAAAGCCCTTCCATTTTATGGAACAAAACCAGAAAGCAACTTTCTAAGCAACAGAAGATTGCCATAGTATGGCCCACTATCAAACTGAAAACCTCATTGGTATTCAGGACAACATAACTTTGCTATTTCTTTAGCTTCAGAGGGGAAACAGGCAGTTGATTCCATTGAGCAGACATTCTATCAATAAAAAATATTTCCAGACCTTTGTATATGCACCGAGTTATCAATGATGGCATATTAATTTGATGTTCCCTTTAATAAAAGTGGACCATACTATACTGCCCTATTCCAAGTACCTAACCCTCATATTCAGAAATGCATCTTAACTTGAAGCCCATGCTTGACTTGATATGTAAACGACCCCTGGTGCGAACGCACCTAAAATGCTCATTGCATTTCCTTTGGTGCATTCACAACAGGAGTAATTTAAATTAAGCCAAGCGCGAGTTTCAAGTTAAGATGCATTTATGAATACAGGGGTAAGTTACTTATAGCTAGTAACATTCATGTTACATAATGAGAGTAGATTTCTGAGCAAATGCAGCACCATGTTTTCTTTATGGCCAATGTTTGTAAGCATTGAACATATCTTTCAGCATTCAATATTTGATTTGATATTCAGCTTTCTTTTCTTGATTCAATTCAATATTCGATTTGAAATCTACTGTACAATTTTTACACACTCCAACTATACTCTGTATTTGCACACCCCCAATTTCTACGCTTCATTAGTAAAAACAGGTAATATCCCCTGTGCTTTTATTGGCTACAGTGTCTGCTGGCTTCATGTGGTGAGCACTTTATAAAAGTTTGCACGTTCAAACGTACTGGGCAGTATAGGAAGTTTGTTTAATGTGCTAAGCACGCGATATGTACTATGTGTCACAGTACTAGAACAGCCTACGCTCGTTACAATGGACGAACGTACAACAAACCCACGTACAACAGATTTTCAGATATAACGGACCATATCTTAGCTTTAGTTTGTTCTACCTATTTTATTAATGCAACAAAGTTCGCTTTTAAAGGACCGTGCTACAACGGACTATCGGCTACAGCGGATGATATTAGCAGCAATTTCTGTCAAAATTGGGCAGATAAAATGGACTTTTGCCGTGTTGACACGGCTGGCAACTGATTTGTGAGGGTCAGCCGACAATTGCGCCCCAATATCTTGCATGCGAGGGATGCAGGAAAGCAGGACGGAAGCGCACCGTCTTCTGCGCGCGAGGCACAGGGTGGGGGTGGGGGGGAGGGGGTGGCGGTGAAGGAAAGAGGGGGGGTTCTACTCCAGTGGCTGCTGCTAATGATGCGGCCGCGTGAGTGCCGTATTTTGAAAGCGATCTGCGATGTGGACAAAGTGTGTGCCTGCGTGGGCGCCGTATCTTGAAAGTGATCTGCGATGTGGACAAGGTGCGCCCAGTGTGGGCAGCTTCGTATGTGCTGTGCTTTCGATGTATAGTACATGTTGAAGGAAGAGAGAGCACAAAGGTCGATTCGCTCGCTGCTGCTGCCGCGCTTACCCTGCGTAATTTGCTATCGCAATCGATGCTTTTTTTTTCGGGTGAAACTGCGGCTTTTTTTTTTCCTACTTTCGAGGTTCGTCACTCGCTCTTTGCAATAAAGTTGTTAGACATTGCGACGAAAGTTTCGGAAGAGAGGAGTCTCGGATATCGCGTTCTTCGGATAAAACGGACATTTTTTGTTGGATTATCAGGGTCCGTTGTAATGAGAGTCGACTGTATATACCAAATATCCTTCACGCACTCAGTTTGTGAGCAGGGACAATAACGGAAAATAAAAATAAAACAGCCCTGAGCTTCACGCATCTGTACCTTCATACTCGTACAGGTCCTGATCCCAGTAGTCGTCATAGTCGAAATCTGCACAAAGAAAAAAGACAAACAAACGTAGTTATAAAATGATTACTTAAATGTCTCACTTTGTGTGCTTCCTTTGTGTCCATCGGTTCCCACGCTGTAGCCTTCCACTATGTTCAACCAACAAGCCCAACTAGTTACTCTGCTCAGCATGACTTTTACGGTTTAATCTTCTCGAACCCACTTGCGCCTGAGAATACAAAACTTTGCGGAGGCTCACTGAAGTGAAATGGTCAAATGATTGCAACAACATACATGTGAGAGAAGCACAAAGAGGCCTGAGACTGCCATAAAGTTAACTTTTAAGCATGAACTGTCTTTATTTCTTTTCAACAGAGACTGTCAGTCGCAAATAATAAACTGTAAATTAATCGACTGATGAGGTTTGATGTCACAAACAAACACCTGAATTATGAGAGGTGCTATAGTGCAAAACTTCAGATTAGAATTTGGATGACCAGATATTTTACAATGTGCATCCAAATCAGAGCACATGAGTATGTTGTGCATTATTCAATAATAGGAGTGTGGCAGTGGCGGCCCAGAACTCGGCATGCAACCTTGTGTCCAGCAGCAGAACACCACCGAGTAACCATGGTAGTTAATAAAGTTACATATTAGTAGTTGCCTAGCCAATCAGCAATGTGAGTCTTGTCAAGCTACACAGGCAAGAAAAAACTGCAACAAAATGTGCTCCAGAGCACCTTTTTCAGCTGCAGGTTTAGAGTGAACAAGGAGTACACAAAATATGTCAGCCAATGCACAACTGCAATGATGCTGGTTACTCTTCAAAGCCACAAATATTGCATGATGCTGTGAGCAGCTATAGTAATGGCTGGACACTACCATAATTGCAAAAATCTAAAGTGCACTTTTTTTCCAAGAAAATGGGTCTGACGATTGCCTGCACTTTATATAGAATCAAATACGAACACAAAACCGTGTTCACAGTGTTGGCAACTGCCTATCTACCATCAGTCGTCGGACAAAGCGTCATCGCCATCACAAAATGGCGACGGAGCATGTTTCGTGAATATACATGAAGTTTGCTGTGGGTTCATTTTCTGCTTGACTACAATCTGGAGCGTCATTCTTGACCAATAACTTTCAGATATACTATCACTTTTGCAAGATTTTGTATAACTCTGCAGCAAATGCGTGGGCGTACTATACGGGCACCAGCATTTCCGGCGCAGTGCTGAGCTTGCCATTTGCAGATAGTTCCAGGGACGATCTCGGCCGCCTACTTTGACAAGTCAAATGCAGTCATGTAAAACTTCGCGAAAGTGATAATAGTGTCTCTAAAAGTTACTGCTTGAGAATACCACCTCTGTGTGCTTGGTATCTGGCCAATGAAGCACCAATGTGTCAATGACGTGGCACTTTCTTTATTAAAGCTTATGTACAGTAATCCCTCATTATAACGAAATTACTTTACTTGAAATTTCTTTCGGTCCCGACCCAGACGCATGCATTTTAAGCCGCATTACTCAAAGCGCGCAAAGAGCTTGACCTCCTTAGGGCGAAGGCATCACTGCCGCCGAGCAGTGGCAACAACTTTTACACATGCAGTGTCAAATTAATACTGCCGACGAAATAGTCACACGCAGGCACAGAAAAGGCCACAGAAGTGTCAAACCCACAAGTGATGACCACCTGATAACGGGTACTAAGTGAGGGCTGAGTGCTACCAGGTATTTATTGAGGAGCGGACAGAAGCTGTCACATTCCATGATGCAGCGCACCCGAGCCATTAAAGGGACACTAAAGGTTACTATTAAGTCAACGTGGACTGTTGAAATACCATCCCAGAAACCTCGAAACGCTTGTTTCGTGCCAAGGAGAGACTTATTTTAAGAGAAAATGCGTTCTGAAGCGTCCACGTACCTCTAGCGCAGTTCAAATCGCCCGCCCTCCGATCGAGGAGAACTGACATCATGGTCTCATAGTGACGTTGCGCCATCGGTGAGTAGAACGGCGTCCGCAGACGGCGCTACGGCTTTTCTGCGCAAAACGCGAACGCGCGGCCAGAAACAGAGCCAAGACAGAGCCGACAGCAGAGCGAAAGCGGGAGTATGGTGGCTAGCGGAAGGAGAAACAAATTACGTCCCACGTTACGTCCCACGGCACACGGAGAGTCCGTTTTCGTTAAACTATAGGCTGCAGCGAGCTCGCAGCGTGGTCGGCGTGGTCTATGAGAAGCGACGAGCCTTTTCGCACTCGCAACAGGGCATAAAAATGTGCGAATCGACGCAAAACTCGGCCTAGAAACGTGCTTCGCCACAGCCAGGGCTCAATACGACCCAAGCTGGCACGACCCAGATGTCGTTTCCCGCACCGCCACCAGGCGCCGCTACTATACCTCACACTCCAGCGCAAGACGCCCATAAGCTGGTACTTCATTCTATGACGCTAACTTCGACGCTCGTCGCAATGGACCCTGACACCGACAGATTGGCTCGCGATGGTGGGCTCAACTTCAGCGATTTGAGCACCGACGAGCGCGACCTGCTTCTGAGGGCTCGCACTGCCGGCGTCGTTGCGTACTACGACGGCGGCCTCGACACCGGCTCTCCGGAGCGGGAAAGCAACGAGGGCTTCCCACGACATCACATGGACGTGGCATTCTCGCTGCTTGTTCCAAATGAAAGTTTGGCGAGCAGAACCCTCACAGCACGACGCGATAACGAAACTACTGAAACTCCAAAGCGTGCGCGGCGCAGAGTCGAGCGAAAACGAAACCTTTCGAACACCCATATTACTGAAGGGTAACGTCAAAATGTTATTTTTTCCTAGAATCGAATAGACGTAGACAAGTAGCATTTTTTCCGGCTTATAATCGAATGAAATGATATTTTTAATACGAGTAGTTGAGTATTAGTAACACAAATTATGAGGAGACCTTTCGTCATCGGGCTAGTACCGGAATGTCGCTGGGGGGTCTCAAATCGTGTCATGCATTTACCTCAATTTCTCGGTTACTAAAGCTCTGTTCGCGATTATATTGACGCCTTAGACGTTCTAGAACATTGCTCTACCACTTTAACTTGAGTTTCTGGTAACCTTTAGTGTCCCTTTAATCTCGGTCACAATCACATCGCTGGTGTCCCCCGTGACAGAATCTGCATGAAAATAAAGTTTTCCTGACACTTTGTGATGCCAGAAAAACACGGTCTTGTGGATGCTGAAAAGTGGCCAAAAGACCACTGGCAAACTCGTGCCATAGCATTCCATGGGGTGCGCTCAATGAGCAAAGTTTTACCGCTCTGAAGAGCACTTCTGGCGCTGAAACGTGCCGAAAAGCACAAAAGAAGTGTCCCTCCGACTATAAGTGCTATGTTTGATGCGAGGAGCTATGTCAACAAATTGGGAAGAATACTTTGGGGAAGCCGATCTAGAAATCTGCTCGCTGCTCGCCATAATCGGCCTGCATCGCAACACTACCCCTTGTTTTGTTGTACTTTTGACAGTGCGCTCGCGATTTTCTCGAGCCGGTCATGCTTAATTTGCACCATCCGACTTTAGATGAATGTACTAGAGTCTAAATGCCTGCTAGGGTCATTGAATTTTGTTCCTAGACATTTGTCAATGGTGTGCACGCGACGGTGCATAAACACCGACACTGAAAGTGTATACAATTAGCACAGTGTCATCGACAACGGTACATCGAAAAACTCTTGTTTTGCAAACTTCACGGCTGCACTCCTCGGGAAAAGACTGCCCAGTGATCGTACAAAGGCCCTACTGCAAAACCGTTCAGTTTTCGCAATCGTGCTGCGCACCCACAACGAGCGACTAATTGTTTTTTAAGCCCAACAAACGCAAACGCAGACTCGAACCACGGTATTTGCGGTACTTTCCAGCGCCATACCCTCGTAGTCTTCTGTGACCTCCGCATCCCCCTATAAAAGCAGCCACTGCCTTCCGCTCTTCATTCACTCTTCAGTCTGCAAGCCGTTTAGACACCAGTCACTCCTGTCACTCGCCTTCATATCAACTCCTCGCCTCCTCGCTGCCAGTTTCAACGTCGCTGCGCCTCCAAAGCTGCCCTCTTCTGGCCTGCCCTCCCGAGCATAATTTTCCACCAACGGGTGCCCTTCCGTGGTTCTTGCTTCTTGGTCTCCACAACTCCGATCGCCTTTCTTCCGCTACATGCGAAGCCGAGGCCAAGCTCGCCATTGCAATCGTTGCCATCACCAGCGCGCACTGACAAGATGCCCTGATGACATTTTGAAGCTTCTGCCTTCTGCGTCGCGCGCCGCATTCAGTCACTTTAGCAATCAAAGATACCCTTTGATTCCCTTTGCGGTGCTCCCGCTCCTTCTTCAGTGCCTGGCACTGCATGGCTACGGCAGAGCGGGGCATGACCCCATGACTGTCCCCATGACATACTGTTGAAATTTGATTTTGTAAGTTCACATAGATGCCACTATTCCAATTTCGGTGCTTATGATGCACCAAACACTGTTGTCCTCAGCGAGCTGCAGTGAGCTCAGCGTGCAGGCTTGTCGCAGCACCCTGCGGTGGCCGTGGTTTCTACGCTACGTAGCAGACCACAGCTATATGCAACTGCGACGCTTATTCACAGTGTTTGCTTTGTGCATGACAGGGCTGGAGAGCGCGCTCGCGCTCATGTGCTCATGCTACACGCAGTGCAAACTGGCTCTGACCTGCACCAGCTTGATGGACGGGTAGTAGCTTCATCCAACTTGCGCATTTTGGAGCACCGTCAATGGGTCAATACAAAGCGATGTCTGCCAAGGCATCTAGCCAGGAGTGTATGAGCAGTGGCAAGCGCATGTGTGGTCTGACCTTAAGTTTTCTGTGGTTCGAGGCTACTTGAGACTCAACGGCTACGACACCGATAAGCCCACTGGCCAAGGTTTAATACACAGTAACATTAGGAGGAAGCAGACTAGACCAAACACCCTTCTTGATTGAGGCCCCCTATCAGCCAGTAGTAGCCGCCTGTGGGAATCTTGCATATGACTAGAGTGTACTAGACACTGGTTGAGTGGACCGAACAGCGCTCTCCCGCTGAGGTGCTGCGCGTGGAAAAAATTGTGTGAGGGCACTCCGAGCGAACTGGAATGGGGCGGAGACATGCTTCGTGGCATATTCAACGTAATTTCGCGGCAGGCGCTGAGACCCATCGCACACGCATGCTCTTATAATGGTGCTTTATTTCAACTGCAAATTTATATGGAGACCATCTTGCTAAGTATTCCTATTTAAGCATGGGTTACACAACATGGCGCCTTAAATTTTGCTGTCATTGTCAAGTGCGTTGTCTGCTAGCAAGCGCGCATTTGTTGCGTGGACGCTGACAGATGCCCAGTTTCTCTTGCAGAAGGTCTGTGCAGTTAATTTTTTTATTGTTTTACTTGTTTTGGTGTGCCTGCGACTCTTGTTGGCTGGCACCAATTGTAGATTTAGCCAGGTGAACTCTTGTTTTCAACACTGTTTTCTAAAAGTGACATGTAATTTTTCCCACAGAAGCCGCCTATCTGCAACATGAAACTACGTAAGAAAATTTTACTGATATCACTTCATTTTATGCGCGCTTCTTGTTGGTGGAATATTGATCAGGGTCAATGATCAAAGAAAACAACATTATAGTGAAATAAACCACGTTAATTAACTGCGTGGTGCGAAGAGGTGCAGATGACCAATGCACTTCTAGATAAATCTGAAGGTACATAGACATATATACCCACAACTTACATGCAAGAGAAAAATGATCAAATATTCTAAATGCACTGGTTAAGAAAAGTGAGAACTCCCGACCAGAATAAGCGTGTTTTGGAAATCACATGCATTTCTTAAAAGCTAACCAGCCCCAGGTGAACCAATAGACTTTCTGAGAAAAGGAATCAAGGAAATTATTGGACAACACTATGAACAACAGTGTTAGGGAAAAAAATAGTGCCTATGCACTCAGACTGAATTGGGGAGACCGGGAAGACTTCATGAACGTAATCGCTGTGGCTTGTCTGGCGGTCTCCTTCAACGTGCCAGCGGGCGAAATGAAGTATAAACAGTCTAATCGAATGGTATTTGCTATTCAGATTATATTCAACTTCAGAATTCAGTATTAAAAATTATCAAATAGCAGTTTCCGTTTTAATGTAATGCATAACAGCGCTTTTGAAGTTTCGAAGGTGAGGGGCCAATGCAAGTAAGAACTCTTATTCCAAATGATTGTGCTGCTGGAGAGTCGTGGCTGTTGCGCAGAGGCGTACCCGTTCCCGAGAGAATTAACACGTGGGTGCTAATTGGTTCTGCTGAACAAGTTCCTAGCTGTCATTCAACATAAATGCCCCGTTTCAGGGGCAGCCTGTAAATCTGCTAACTTGTTTCAGGCAAGGAAAACATTTCTTTTGACAGTCTCACCATGTCTGCAACACAATAAAACTAGGTGCCCAATGTGTTGCCACACTTATCTTCAATGAACACAGCAGATCTACAAATACCTTTACGTGTATGTGAGGCATGCCATTCCTTTTATTGCTTCATTATTGTCCTTATGATGGTGCACCGGATGTACAGCTGGGAACGGCATTACATTTAGGTATGAAATATAAGATAAGCGTGACATGTCTTTCTCGGAAATCACACTCGAGAATAACTTCTTTTGTTTACATCCCTAGAAGAAGAGCCAAAGGATGCACCTACCTTTTTTTTTAGTTAACCAAATTCTGGAGTTTTACGTCTGGTGATATGATTACGAGGCACAGTGTTCAGTTCTTACTACGTGGGGTTCTTTAGCGAGCACTTAAACAGAAGTACAGGAGTGTTTTTCCATTTCGTTCCCATAGAATTCCGTGAGCTCAAGTTTATCAGCGCAACGCCATATCCGTTATGCAGCCACCAATAAGGCTACTGTGCTGTTTATTTTTTTTGTTAAGCATGGACTAGACAAAAAGTTTCACACTGCCTACAGGCCAAAGATAAGCATATATAACGGCTGACAGCAATAAAAGAACTCGCAGCAATTACTCCGCATTCCCTAACTTCCACATTTACTCCGCATTCTGAATATTTCCCGTAAATCTGAGTGCAGGGCACCGGATGGAGCACATATGCTTTATGTGTTTGAGGCGGCAAGCAGGAAGTTTACGTATGTTTTTCCGTATGTGTTTCGCAAGACCTACTGATGGAAAACTATATGTGCAAAAATACACACGAGAGGTACATGCTGCTTGAAGAACGAGAAAAATATTTGTTCTCCAAAGGGAACAAATATTTCAACATAGTAGAATGAAAGCCGACACTGCGGGCACAATGCACACACAATCACCGAGCGGCATTACAAAAATAAAATGAAATAAAGAAGAGAAAGAAAGGCGTCTATTCCTAAGGCATAAATACATGTCATATGCAATCATGAACACCGTTTGAGCGGTCTGAACGCATATACCAGCACGCGAAGTGGTACGAATGACCCTTCCGAGAAGTATCGGCAGCAGTTTCCAACTGCGCGACCTTGGTGTGGCCCAATCCACTTTGATCGCAGTGATGCCACAGTATTTTATGTCATCGTGTGCCTCACTGCAAGGCATGCGCCGCCCCAGCCGCTCGTCCCACTCAACCGTATTCTAGTACACTCTAGTATGACGACACATGCAAGGTGCTGCAAGGTTCGAAGCAGGTGACAAGACCTTGATTGAAAAAAGAGTTTGAAAAAACAGGTGACTTTGCGCTCCGCTAGTGAACTCCACGTGCCGCACACGACTATAAAATTTGACGTGTGCTATCCACGTACTGTATTTTTTCACCAAGCTTGAGAGGTAGTTCAGGAACCCTCTAAACTCGTGAAAATGGGGCACATGTTAGATTTGGAGGTGCGTTAAAATTGTGCAAATACGTTAATTAAATTTAGGGCGCAGCTCCTTGGCGCTCGTTCCCGCGTTTCGTATCGCCGTCTGCCTCGCCGTAACCAAGGACATCAACCGCGTGCCACTAGAGCAGCGCACGCTCCTGCTGCCATATCTCGCGCATGGCGCTAGTCTTGCTCTCAATCGCGTGAGGCGAGACTGAACGCAAACTGGACGCGCGTTTCGAACAACAATCCCCGATCGCGGCAGTGCACTGCGTAATGTGCGCCTCGGGGAGAAAAATGCAGCAAAAACAAAGAAATCCGCGTCCCACCTACGTGGAATTGTTTATGGCTCTTGAGATGGCAGTCGCGGCATATGGAGTGTCATGCATGGGGCCATGATTGACAGATCGTCCGGGAATACGCATCCCTTGCTTCAAGAACGCCGATTTTGGTGCCACCTGACAGGCATCGTGTGCGGATTCTACGCCGGATGTAAACTTGCGCAAAAGGGCCGTTATCTTGATCGTTTGCCTTCACGTACAGGAGATACGATCACTCTTGCGATCGGCACTGGCCGTGTCGGTGCCTACGGGCAACAGCGTGCGCTGGAGAAATGCTGCTGCATGCGCTGTTGCTCTGCATCCGGTGCCGAGTTACGCAAAATCTCGGCAAGTGATCTCATCTCCGAAAGCAGTTGACCGAGCATTCTGTGCTACGGCAGTACTGCCACTGCTGGTCGACGCATGCGGCACACTCTGTACTGTCAACAATGCGGTTCTATATCCTCGAGCAAAGCTTGCAAAGTAGGCTAACGGAATTTGGACAGTAAAGTTTTGTTCTGCGATGCATTACCTATCTGTGCTGTCTCTTTTCGCAACAACGAAATTCTCGCGACAGCTAATTTTTTCACATTTCCCGCCAATTTCGTTATTGCAAGGTTCAACTGTATATGTAGATCCCAACGATTTTCAGCCAGCGTTCTCAGTTCCGACTTCGTTATTGCTTAGCGCTATGACCATCAGTTACCATGGTAACCATGCTGACTTCGTGACGGCTACGCTTTGCATAGGGAGGTCCTTTATGAACGAGAACATGCGAGTATGTGGCCTGTGCTTTGCTGAGGCTGCTCAGAGTGCAAGCAACCAGCAGCAAGGGGACGCACGTCCGCTTGTAGAGTCATCTATTGATGGCCACTTTATTTATGTATTCATTGGCAGCCACTATCACCACTTTATTTCAGAACTGATGTTCTCGAGTGCTCATGTGCACTCAACTATGATGTTTCCTAATAAAGAATTCCAGAGTTTGAAATTCAGTGCTTGTTTCAGTGCTTCTTTCTTTGTTGTCCTCACTTGCCTTTGCACCATGCCTCACAAGATGAAGACTTGGCTAATTTTTCATTTCGGTGGCCAACAGCCACCTCGGCTAAATCATTTCAAGTCTATGCAGTATACAATCCTGACGATAAAAATTTCTTGCGACTTCAAATGACATTCGTATCGTCCGAAATTCGTAAGATCCATAAGAAATCTCAATCGCGGAATCAAAGTGAAGGCAAGACACTAATTTATTTACGACAATAACTTTCGGTTGAAGAAATCCTTGATGGCTTTAGGAGCTTTCGTCTCTCAATGTCGTCGAGGAGACCCTACTAAAATGCACAAGGCCTATGCACTCATGCCCATTGCATGCTGGAGCGCGCCCTTTTTATGTGCACAGTATTCCGCCAGGGTTACAAGAGACAAAGACTTCACGCGCCAACACCAAAGGCTGTACTCTCCCAGCATTGAGAGTCCTTGTGGCAGCTCACATTGATGTCACCCATAGGCAAGAGAGCATTTGAGTTATCCAAAAACAAAATGCACTGTACGTAACACGTTTTGGCTGGAACTACTAAAACATTTGTGCCATTTCGAAATTCAGATAAATGGTGATCGTATCATCGAGATTCAACTGTACTGTCAAACCATGATTCATAACTGCAGTCAAGGACTATTATCAAATGACAATTTTGCTAAATTGACATTTTCAAATCCTAGCCACTTAGTCATTCTAGCCGTGAAAATTTCAGCAGTGGATTCATCTGCTGCTGATGGAAACACAAAACAAAAGAAGGAAATCTGTACAAATTATGACTTCATCAAGGTTTCTACTAGGTGTGATTTCAAATTGAACAGTGCCCACTTGAATAATTCGATTCACTTCTAATATCAGATTTCTCGAAAATTCAATTTTCAAATATCAGTACCTTCAGTGAATAACCTGGTCGGAATAACTTCTCATGGCATGTGATCTCTATCGGTACAAGGTCCATCCAGGACGATGATACCGATCGAAATGATTAACGTGACGCTGACAAAGGAAACTACAATAGCAGCGTGTGTGGAAAGCACGGGAGCGTGTGTGAAGATCAGCCTCATTAGCCACCAGAAGGCACGCTGATCGAACTGAATATGAGTGAATATATGTGAGTTCAGTGTTCCAGCACGCACATTTACGCAGTTGGGAGCTCACAACTCACATGCGAGCATACAGAAGAACTTGGCTCGCGTGCTTGTGGTAGTTGCCCGCTGGTTGACTGCAGACCTGAACGCTGCTTCAACGGCCGTCGATCTAACCCGTATATGTGATTTCACGGCTGATCACTGATGAGCCGCCCGTAAGAAGAACACACTAGCGGCAAGCTTTCTGCAATGGCTTGTGGCTCGTTATCACATCAGCCAGCAGCGAACTTTCATCAGGGCGGCACCACTGGCCTATGTCTAGCGCGTTAGGCCTAATCGGAGTGACAATGTCAGGCGTTGGAAAGTTATGGTTACCGAATCAACACAGATCTATCCACAAAGGCCACACGACCCTGAGAAAAACCGCCTCGCCAACAAAAGCAAGTGCACAGGATAACTGCTGCATGCTCACAGCTGCCATCTTTGCAAAATATTGTACGGTGGCCGTCCTGACAATATTGTTCTGAATGCCATTGGTAGGTGCAGAACAGTCTCCTTTCAGAGCTTCAAACAACCAGACACAAGACTAGCTTTGGATTTGCATAGCAGACTTGAAGATATCATGTAACAGCGTGTTGACCCCTAGCTGCAGACGCACTTACACGAATGGCAGATGAACACAGCCAAAAAAAAAAAAAAAGAAAAAAAAAGGGGGGGAAGAGAATGTCGAACAAACTAGCCGTGGGCTCCCCAATTTGAAAACTTTTTAATGTCAACAACGATGACTGCGCATAGTGGTGCTGAGTGACGTGATGTGCATTCCCCGCTTTTGTCTGTTGTTGAGATTGGCCTTATAAAGAGCTGACGATAACCCACAGAAACCACCTGCCATAGAGAAGAAACTCTATGGCAAAACTCTATCTGGAAGAAACTGGAAAGCAATACTTTATAAGCAATAAGATTGCCACTAAACACTGCATGGCCATTATTATCCTGAAAACCCCATTGGTATTTCGGGCAACTTTGTTGTTTCTTCAGCTTCAGAGGAGAAAACGCACTTAATTCTATTTGACAAATATACCATAGGTAAAAAATATTTTCCAGGCCTTCGTATATGAACTGAACTGAACTGAATTGAATTCTGGGGTTTTACGTGCTAAAACAACGATTTGATTACGAGGCATGCCGTGGTGGGGGGACTCCGGATTAATTGCGACCACAAGAGGATCTTTATTGGCTCCCAACACACGGGACATGGGCGTTTTTGCATTTCGCCCCGATCGAAATGTGGCCGCCATGGCCAGGATTCGATCCCGTGAACTTGTGCTTAGCAGCGCAACATCATAGCCGCTGAACTACAGCGGCGGGTAATGTACAAACAGAGTTGTTATCAGTGTAGGCATACTAATTCCGTGTTCCCTTTATAAGAATAGAGCATACTGTGCATCTCGATTCATAGATACCTATGTACAAGTTACTGATAGCTAGCAAGATTCTTGTTAAGTAATGCGACTAGTCTCTCAAGCAGGAGCAGCAGCACTGTGCTTTTCGCGCAAAATTTGGAGGCATAAATGCTTGTGTTAAATTTTCTGATATTCGATAATCAATTCAGTATTTGTCTTTCTTTTTCTTTATTTCATTCAATATTTAATCCGAAATCTACTATTCAGTATTCGCACGTCTCTAGTGTCTACAATAGCATTCCACCACATCCTCTCTGCTCGCCTCTGTATGCATAACAGACAAGGAATAATAAAGCTTTAGACTTCACAGGAGAACAACTCACCCATACCACCAGGCAAATAGCTCTCCACACAGTAGTCACTGTAATCGATTTTCAACTTCCCCTTACTGTCGGTGGAAAGTTGGCCTAGCTCGACGGATGTTCCTGAAAAAGCGATAAAGCCAGACCAATGTGAAAACATTGCTTGCACTTGCAAAGAATACACAACCTATTTACCTATGAATACGCGGAAGGAAAATTTGTCTCAAAGCATAAAGCAGTAAAAGCAACGGCTAGCACAACTCTAGTAAAATATATCACAAGCTCTTGAACAACAAATGGCAGCTGCACTTGCACTTTTGAAATGACAGGTTATCGCAACTGGGTGCCATTTTGAAAGAGCTATGTGATGCCACATTCCACCTTTAGATGGATGCTTCTAAGGGAAATTTGCAGCTAGGTGTGGGAATGCATCAGGAACAAAAGCGACATGGATAATTTGAGGGGGGTGGGGTGAGGGATAACGTGCTGCTGAATTGCAACTGCTTAAGCCAGCTTCAGTGTGTTTATTTAAAACTATTTTTAAGGGTTTAAACTACGGAGTTGCAATTTTGCTTCAGAGACTTTTGTTTCCTTCCTTCTCCTCCCTTAAACTAGCTCTCTTAACTAGTACACGCAGATATTATATATATATATATATATATATATATATATATATATATATATATATATATATATATATATATATATATAGAAAATTGTCAGTCATAGCTCTCGTAGTATAGCCCTCTGGGCCGTTTCTGTTTTTTTTTTTTTTCGAAAGTAGTCCTATTAGGGTTATTATAATTACACAAAGGTATTTCGCCCTCGTCAGCAGCAGTCCTTGAGATGGTTACTCTGGCCGCTAGCTTCCCACGCTATGCGTGCCCCTGTTTAAGCTTTTCCTAGACGCTAGAGTTAGACTATGTACGCGCAACCTTCAGCGATCTGAAAATACGCCCACTGCAGGGCAAAGGCCTCTCCCATACTTTTCCAACTACCCCGGTCATGTACTAATTGTGGCCATGTCGTCCCTGCAAACTTCTTAATCTCATCCACCCACGTAACTTTCTGCCGTCCCCTCCTACACTTCCCTTCCCTTGGAATCCAGTCCGTAACCCTTAATGACCATCGGTTATCATCCCTTCTCATTACATGTCCTGCCCATGCACCCCCACGATTTCTTTTTCTTGATTTCAACTAAGATGTCCTTAACTCGAGTTGGTTCCCTCACCCTATCTGCTCTTTTCTTATCCCTTAATGTTACACCTATAATTCTTCTTTCCCTAGCTCATTGCGTCGTCCTCAGTTTATGTAGAACCCTTTTCGTGATTTGTGTACCTGCATCCATGTTGAGTGTGCGTCAGTTGTACGTTTTGTGGATTGCGATTAATTAATAACGGCAGCTCTGGGGCAGCATGCCGCTCCTGGAAGCCATGTAGCACTAATTAACTACCGGGTGATCAGGCCCGAGTGCGGTGTTCTGCTAAGAGCGCGGCCGATAAAGGCACGCCGAGTTCCGTCTGCCAACCCGGCTGCCTTGGAGTTTGGTGCCGCTGATGTCTACTCTTGCACCTCTTTTTTTGTATTCCCTTTACATGATCATTAGACATTTTGCATATTCAAGAAGGCTTCGAATGCAGCCTTCCACGTCGTATTTGCCAAAGTGGCGAATTTGTTTACAGCAACATGTACAGGCACAGATCGTTGTTTGCTTTGCATATTGTGGAAACGGCACCTCAATGATATGGAATATTGTCAAAACGTAGCAAAAAACAAATATCTGCGCATACGAGCCACAGTGTTCCACCCGGAGACCAGTCAATATGAGCGGCCAGGCCACTTAAGCAGTGGCAACTGTGATCCAGACACATACATTATGAGCTGTTATTAATGATTCTCGTTTTTCTTTAACTTCATCGTGCCTACAGTTTGCGTGTGCCATAAAGTATCATTAGATAAAACTGTGCTCGGCATGAGCACTCAGTTATATGCCATGTATTTGTCTCGCGAAAACGCGTATGCGATCACTGACTCCGTCGGTAAATGAGCAATGAGGTTGTTTATGCTGCTGTATCAAATGCACTGCCTCTTGTTTCCTGGTTGACTGAGAGGTAAACAGTTCTTCCCTGGAATAAAAAAAAATGTTTCAACTTAACAGTACACACAGATGCACTCATCTTTGTAGCGAATGGGAGTGGCGGCCTTCGGGAACGGCTGTGACGTACATACAGATGTTGGCACAGCGCTCTGTCACCGCTTGCCGCTTATTGTGGACGCGCCACGCCAAGCAAGCAGTAGTTGATATCTAATCACTATATTTCCACAATTCAACTATAGGAACGGTTTCTGTCGTCGTAACTGCTCATTTTTAAGTTCAGGTCCATCGGTAGCGGGTGCACGAACTCGACGGGGCCAGGCCTAACCCAGCCTTCATTAAACAGGATCAACACTGGCTCAAACTTAATGTGTACGGCTTGAGAAGACTGATGCTTGGCCATTTCAACTTCAAAGGCATGTCTTGACTCAAAGCGCTACAGTTATCGCATTGTCAGTTCGACGACCGACCGCGTCGGTCGAGCGATCATGGTCCGCAAGCCGATTTTGTTGGCGCCGTCGACAAGAAAGCCCATCGCGCGACGACAACTCGTGCCCGTCGGTTGCGTCGTTGTTGGCCTATCAAGATAAAATGGTCTCGGGGACACACCATGAAGAATATTTGGCATCAGCGTCTTGTCAGTCTCGTATTGACCCAGTGTTACCGCGCATTAAACGAGTATGTGAAGTCAAATGCGCTGCCACCAACAGCAAGAAAGGGCCGACCCTGCAAGAAGACTTCATCAGCAACAGGATGTTTTTAAGGTGCCCCCAAGTGTAACGCAGGGGCTTATTGATAAATATGCCAGCTATCAATGCAAGGTGGCAACTACGTGGTTCACGGTAAAGTCCGGACGAAGTCCTGGCCGCTTTCTGTTTTAAAGTGGAGTTGCAGTACTATGCTGCACACATTTTCGGCACCACACCGTCGTAGAGCTACTACATACCAGTGGAGTTCCAACACGGTACACGGCACGAGTGTTCGCTGCAGTGCGCGTCCGTGTGCTTTCTTTCAGGGAACTTTCCCCCAAAATGAAGCTGCGCAGCTGTGCACGTCCCTTCCAAAAAATTTCGCGACTAATCCGCTAGGGCAGGGCGCATGCGCCGTCGCGCCATGGAAAAGGCGGATTGGATGTGAAACCAAAACTGAGTTTGCAGCAGTTGTACGCTTTACCGCATAACAGATTTGTATTGCAGCGAAGCTGACTTTACAAAAACTGGCCACTGTTGCTTGACAAATATTAGACCCCTGCCTATTTTTCTTGTTGAAAAATCGGATGCGCATTAGATTTCTACTTTGTTAGGAGCTTTGATGTCATTCCAGCATTAGTTTCCTACATTGGACACATAGAAAGCTGGTGTGCACTTGATACACGGATGTGTTAGAATCGGGCAAATACTGCCTAATGAATCGCTTCGGTGTTTTCTACATCTTGATTAATTCGACCCGCTGAATAACAAGATAAATTTCGTCGGTCCCTTCAGAGTTGAATTAAGAGAAGTCTACTGTATAATATTTACGAGGGCTTTGCAAAAGTCCTACACACAAATTCGTGGTATACTTCAGAGCAGTTATAATACATCCATTCTGCCCATTTAAGATGTATTATTAGGTTCAGTTTATGGAAGTACAATACGATTTTGTATTACTGAGTTACACAAGTTGTAAATTTGCTACTTGACTTTTTAAAATCCTACAATTTCCAGAATTTCTTCTAATGATATTGATGCTATAAATGAAAAATCTACTTCCTACAGTTGCTAAATATTAGGGGCGTGGGAATATTTAAATCTTCTTGAATACCGAATAGAATAGGACACTATTCGATTTGGCACCTGAATTGATTAGCCACTATTTGTAAGTGCAAATATTTTTCGAATACTTTTCTAATATGCCGAATTAAACATAAAACTGCAGCAAAAGCACGGTAAATGCTCACCCCTGCAGGCATCGTATAGACATAAAACACGAGAACTGGGTAGTGGAGCAAGCTACATCACTTAGGTAGCCATACTTTACAGGCTATACAGCGATGATTCGCACTCTCTGAAGAAACCTGTGCATGCAAAGAGACTACCTGTTTGCTCCCAATGCTCCATTTGTTCGTTTAATAAACAATACTTCATAATGTATTATGTAATGATAGAAACTTTCAAACATTAAGAATTCTAGGAAGTGAACATCGCTTTATATTTTGTGATCACGACTGTTCATTATTCGAAAACTAGTGAATATTCAATTTGATTCATTTCCATCACTATTCGATTCACGTTCGATTCAGTCACAAAAATCCCTATTTGCACACCCCCACGAAATTTGCATAAATTTCATTTCCACTCCCTACAATTACTAGATAGTAAGCTTTAAACTCAAAAACCTCATCAAAATTGGTGCAGTGGTTGCCGAGAAAAACAATTTCTCTGTTCCAAGGTGTTATAGATAGGAGCACCCAAACTTCAAAATTTTTTTCATCATCATCGTTGTCGTCATCATCACCAACCTATTTTTATGTCTACTGCAGGAGGAATGCCTCTCCCTCCGATCTTGAATTATCTGTCTTGCACTAGCTGATTCTAAGCTGCACCTGCAAATTTAGTGATTTCATCTCCCACCTAGTTTTCTGTCGTTCTTGACTGTGCTTCCCTTCCCTTAGCACAGATTCTTTAACTCTAATGGTCCACCTGTTATTTACCCGACACATCACATGGCCTGACCAGCTCCATTTTGTTCTCTTAGTGTCAATTAGAATATTGGCAATCCTCGTTTGCTCTCTCATCCACATCACTCTCTTCCTGTCTCTGAACACTACCCATAGCACTTTCCATTTCATCGCCAACTGCGCAGTCCTCAACTTGTTGTCGAGCTTCATTGTTAGCCTCCAAGTTTCCGACCCATATGTCAACACTGGTAGAATGCAATGATTGTACACTTTTATCTTCAACAACAGCGATAAGCTCCCAGTCAGGATTTAATAATTCCTTCCGCATGCACTCCAACCCATTTTTATTCTTCTGTAAATTTCCTTTTCATGATCAAGGTCCCCTGTGAGTCACCTCTCAGCAAATCTCTGAATATGTACCTCATACAGCTATTACCAGAGATTATGTTCAGATAAGCAAGCAGGTCATTAGATGGCTGACAGCAATGCGCATTCGGACTAACCCCCAACAATCACGGTCAAGACATGTGGGCGCTCGGCAACGATGGCTGCACACGATTCCATGGCTGCACTCGACACGTGCTCGCAGCCGCTGAGGTCCAGCTGCCTTAGGTCCTGGCACAGCTCGACTATGGCCAGCACTCCTGCAAAACTCCTCTTGGTTACGCACGCTGTAATCCAACCTGCTTTCACTCGGCGTTTTGCACAGAAAAGAACTGCATTCACTGGACACTGCAGAGTCTCACTTTCGAGTTGTATGAATTTTTAAACAATATGAACAAGGCCTACCACCTTGAGAGCTTAACAGCCTCAACACTAGGTTTCCAGACCAAGAAGAAAAGATTACCATAATTAAAAAGAAAATGAACACAAAGATGGAATAAGGAGCACTGTGCATAGGGCAGTCATTAGATGAAATGCATGTTTTAGAGCTGATTGAGAGGAAGTTTAGTATCCCACAACTACTCTTGGGCTACAACGGAAAAGATATACAGTCGCCGACTGATTTTTCAGACTCCAAAAATTCGGACATACTCAATTATTCGGTCTGCTTCGTGGCACCGCCATTCTCCCCATAGACCATAATGTATCACAACTGCCGAAAGTTCGGACACCTTGCAACCTCTCGCCTGATTTTTTGGACGCTCCTTGAGCCAACTGAATCGAGAGCACCGTGCAACGACTCTGATCGGTGCATGGTTCGACTTGCTGAACGCCATTTTTGTTTTGAATAGAGCCTCCTTGCTGCCCCACGAAGTGGCGCTACTGCAAATCCCCGCTCATCACTATCGTTTCTGCCTGGTTCAATAGAGTGGCTACAGCAGTTCCGGTCTCAGCTTAGTAAGCCATGTCAAGACAGTCCAGCAGCTGATTTGTTTCTTTCTTCAGGCACGATGCTGCGATTAGGCCACATTTTTCGTTTGTGCGATTGGTGTCGGCATGACGGCGCAGTGGCGTTTGCTTTGTGTGCTGTGTCAAGGTTGCGGTGATCCAACAAGGCATACGGAAACATTGCGCCAATTGTCTAATGGCGCCGACAGTGCTCGCGCGGACTGCGCTGGGGAATGCTGGCAAGCGGGTACTGGGAGGCCTAGGATTTGTCACCTCCCGATGAGCTCCCTACTGACGCCGAAAATATTCCGCCAAGACCTGCGCAGTGGTTGCATTGCGATTCCGAACACCGTCTCATTCGGCCGTTTCACAGGTGCTGACACTGCTGTACTGACATGCGCAGAACTCGACGACGGTGACTCTGACTCGGAAGATGACACACCATGTGCTGCAATGCCATGCGGAGCATGCACATGCTCCGCATGTGCATGCGGAGCATGTGCAAGCAGTGACTGTGCTTTCGGCTGCCTATAGTGACCGTATGACCATCTCCAAGATTCAGGCTTATCTAATTGTGCATAAACGGAACAGCGCGCAACAGCGCATTCACTATTTCTTCAAGCCTACTGCCGAGCCTGAATGAGTGCGTGGAAATAAAGGATTTCTTTTTTTTTTCTTAATCTGCTTTTCTGGACACCTGTTTATTCGGACATTTCTGCAGTCCCCGTGAGGTCTGAATAAACGGTCGCCGACTGTATCTAAATTACCTTGAGATAAGTTCATTTATTTCTCCCACATGTATTGCATGTGTGGGCACATTTTGTTACCATCAAAATGTGGTTGCCACAGCTGTAAATCAAAACAGCAACCTTGTGTTCAGCAAAACACTACAACACTTGGGCAGCCAGTGCGGGGGCGCATTCTGAGGATTATTCCATCAGATTGAGTCGAACGATGTAGCAAGCTCAAAAAGAATGAGGCAAAAGCTTTAGATATAAAAAAAATTTGAGGTAAAATTTATGCTAAAGTCGTGCATTGCAGGTAGTCACCAGAGATTGTAGCAGCTGTCATGCTAGTTGGTGATCGGTCTTGAACTGGGCGTCGCCAGTTGGCAACAACATCGCGATGCGCCAACAGTGCTGCAAGGCCTAGCCTGCTTCAGATGGAAGCCATGGAACATCAGAAACAGCCACCGATGATCACAAGGTGCTCATTTTTGTTGCCTCTTTATCTTATCCTCCACACAATTTCTTATGAGAAGATAAGCTGATAAATTAGTGGCACTACTGTTTATGAAATTGAAGCGTTAGTGAGCTGCTTTGGCATGCTCTGTGGTTTACCTGTACTGCAGCTCTTGTTTAGTGGCCACTGCTCGTCTCAAATGATATATGATTTAGGTATCATTTATTCTAGCGACTGTAACTTTATGTGATAATCAAGTCACCGGCAGTGGTAGTTAGGCCAGAACTGCCCAACCCGAAACTGCCTACACCTTTGCCGCCGTCCACTGGCACTGCCATATAGTTTGGCCTCCTCTTGTGCAGTTTATGCTCAATTCCAACTAAGCGAACGCCTGCTGAATTCCTCCAACGTCTTTACACCTCTAGTGCAATGGGCCCCCTTTTAACCCAAGAAGTGCAGTTGTCAGCAGCGCCAATCTCAATTATCTACATTTAAAATGGACATCATACACAACAAATGCTCTTGCTTCCCACTGCATTACACCAGAATGAGGTTCCGGCATTATGCACTTTCCAAGAACACAGCGACACCAACCTGCATCACTCAGTAGTGCGCAGGCACGGACTTCCACCGAGTGCAGGCGACCATGGCACGCGAGATTGCACATTCCAGCATCTGTGATCTGATAGGGCGGGAGAGGGAAGGATGTTAAGAACTGGCATGCACAGATAGTAAGCAGCGAGCTTCCTTGCAACTTTTAATGTTTATTTACTGTAGGGTTTTCAACGTCCCGAAACTTGTTCTACCTGGAATTGCACTTATTTCTACATATTGCAGCATGCAGAGATGATGATCCTTTGCTGCATCTTGAAAGCCCGAGGCATGTTACATGCCTTAGGCATAAGGTAAATAAATTATTTGAATTTTTAGTGGTCACTCTTCACACACTTGGAATAAAAAGAAACACTGCCAAGTTGCACCTTAGTTTAGAGGGAGCAGTTTGTCCGGTAAACAGTTTCAAGTCCGTCGTATGCCTGTCAGAAAACATTCAACACAACCACGTGACAGTGTGCATTCCACAAGGCTTGCACACAATGAAACCAGCTTCCGCGCAGATGCAAAACGTAACAGCAGAAGAGATTAACACGGTGTCATTGCCACATGTGCACTGAATGGCCTGAACAGCTGCCGACAGTGCCCCACATAGCAGTTATAGCTTGACTACTGGGTTGATGGAACTGCTGGTTTCAAAAGAAGGCCTTCCAAATGCAAGTGCAACAAGACGAGTGTGAATTGCACATGGTGTGATGCATGCATTAAAAAAAAAAAAAGAACTACCTTTTCTACGTAGCTGATCTTCAGCTCCCTCAATTCGGAGCACTTTGCTATGTGACTCATTGCTGCATCTGTGATACCCCTTTCACAGTTTGTGAGGTCCAGGAACCTGCGTGATATGGAAAAAAAAACTTTTACTTCCCAAATTACCCCTATAAGGGGAGAAAAGGAAAACGTGCCGAATTTTTTATTTTTATTTTTGCTAAACTGCTGTTCATAATATAACATGATTAAAAAGAAAACTGAATGTAAGTGAATACAGTGTACATCTTACGTTTACCAAAATGAGTGAAGAAAACTTGTTGAAGAAAAGCATTTTTTCATTACACAGGAATGTTTTGAATGTCATAACTGTTTATTAGGTAATACAATACGAGTTAATTGACAAGCAGGCTAGTTTGTGAGCAGTTATGAAGCACACAATGTAAGAACAGCACCAAAAACTTAAAAGGAAGGACTGGCACATACCATCATTTCTTTTTCCAGATGTTAAATATTCACGTATGCTTCCGCAATCACTTTTAATGAAATTTAAGCTTTGGTGACTTCTCATGGTTTCAGGTTTGTTGCCACATGTCAAAGGGACATTAAACAGAAACACTAGATCAGTTTAGGCTGACAAGGAATTTTTTTTTAACTTTACTCTTTTTTAAATTTTGTGGCAATAAGTAGATCATTATGTACAAACGAAAATGAAGGCCAAACTTGCATTTCCTGAATTTCGTGCCGGTTTATCAACGCCGATACGCCAGTGTAACGTCATGGATTTCTAAGCATTTTCTTGTACTATTTGGGCTGTTGAGGCACAGTAAACATCCTCGAAATTGGAGACTAAGTTCTGTCTCTGGCTCACTTAGGGTACAATGTAGTCCACCTTTTTAGATCAAAGTTTAACTAATAACTATGTAGCATATGTTAAGAATTCGTGACATTAAAGCTCAATGGAGCAGAATTTTGATGGTGGTGTCACTACCAGTCTTTTAGGTTAGTGCATTTTCCGGCTTATCAAACCTCCAGTCATAACAAGCGGCTTTTTCTGGTACTCTAGAAGGGTTATTAATTTACCGCAGCAGCTTAACTTATTTTCTGTCCCTTAAAGCTTTATTTATTTTAATTTGAGTAGAAGTGGCCACAAAACTATTTCGGTACACCACCAATGTATAAGCGCAGCATCTGCCGGTATGCTGAGAAACTTGGAATGGCTTGGCAGAGTTGGCGGCTGCCTTCGTACGCTCTATGCGGATTGCTGCTGCTATTGTTTGCGACAGCATAAATGCTGCTGGCAAGTGGAGGCGTTAAGACAAGTTTGGACGCTAGAAAAACTGAGACACATTTTTCAATTGCACACCAACACTTTTCTGCACTAGTAATATTTCCCTGCCAAACAAAGCTCAAAGAGATTCAAATGGGCGACATGCCAGTCAGCTTTAAGTTGATAGTTGATGTTTGCAAGTGACCCTCTAAGAGATGTTTAAATGACACTAATATGCCGAGCGTTTCAGCAAAGATGAATTCTTTAAAACTGTGAAGTATAGATAAAGAGATTATTCAATTTTGCAGCAACAAATTAGCCATGCTGGCAAGTAAAAGTTGTGCAGTAGATCACTGATCGACTCATTATCTAAGTTTCCCTAAGTATAACTACTTCTGGGCAAATGGTACTTCTTAAACTGGTGCTGTTCGGTGCTCAAGGTATCTTCAAGCAGTAGGTATCCCAAGACTACCATCAGTGTGTTAGCAAATTTAATTTAATTGAACAGTTTATAAGTGATGAGCACACAGTTACTGTTTACTGGGAGTGGAGATTTTTTGGGCTAGTTGGTTCGTTGCATCAATTGAAGTCACAGCGCTGGACTGACACGGACAAGAAAGATGACAAGACGTGCGCACATCTTGTCGTCTTTCTTGACCATGTCTATCCAGCCAATTCAGGTCAATCCATGTCAATCCAATTGATACTGTTCACTAGTTTGAATAACATGTCAGCGACAAAATAGCCTATTCACCTCTGCAGCAATATATTTAAGAATAAAAGTGTTTGCCCCAGAAAGCCCAGCATAAATTTACGACCCAGATGATGATGCAAAGTCAGGTGCCACATGTTATATGCACATACTGCTTGCTAACCTGAGTTTCGTGCACCCAGTAGCAATGGGGCCCATGGACGCATCGTCGACAGTTCGGTTGCTGCTCAAGTCGAGGTGCTCCTGCATATTTCACCACGAGAGAAAGGAATGAGCAAAGTACATCCTTCGTGCACTGCAATATTGTTTCCTCCTTTCCTTCTACACCATGTCTTTCAATCAGCGGCTTTACTTTCCCTTCTGGCCATGGGATAGCTCAGGCGCACCCTCCTACGCTTTTATTATTCCGGCCCAATTGTTCTGCAAAGCTTGCAAGGCAGAGGTCTACTACGACAATGCCAAATGCCCAGACATTTTATACCTGTCCTTGCTGGTTAAAGACAGATTTCGCCGGACTGTGCTCCTCATTCTTTGACATGCAACAGAAGGAAGTTTGCAATTCTAACCATGCTCCATAAACTGGGACCAACTAGTACTGGGGAAATGGTGCCCTGTTAGTGACCCCTGCTTTAAGATGTCACTGCGCAGACATTGAAAACACACAGGAAACGAGGGCTCAGGTACCCGGAGTCTAGTGAAGCTGTCACAGTGCCTGCAGCTAGCCAACCTTTCAGTTCCTTTCACTCAGTGTTTCATAGAAACAGACATTGTGGGTCTGTCCCACAGCTCAAAGTGACGTGGTTGGCAAATGTCAGCAATACTGCCAAATGTCCGAACAAGACTGCCTGTGTATCTACCTAGGCAATGCACACATCAACCAACGAGAGGGCGCAGCGGTGTTGCAATTCTTAGAAAACATGGTGGCTAAAGCTTAGTGCTGTCGTACTGTTGTCAACACTATATTCACGAGGTTACCACATTGTTGTGAATGTATAGCACGTACAGACATCAGAAAAAAATTTTTTGTTGGTCTTTGTAAATAACGAAACAATCAACGATGTAATGGGCTAACATGTTATCAAAGCTAAACAGGTTATTAACAATAGATAGTAACAGTAGTCACTGTGAAAAATAAAATAAAGAATGAACAGAAAGAAGAAAGTATACTATAGCCAAAATGTCATGTGTCATGTGCAATTTGCTTAGACAGCCTAAAAAGATTTCTGCACCCGAGAACTCTAGCCACCCGCAAATTATTCATAAGCCATGTATTCCTTGAATGATAACTGAACAGAAGAACCTGTCACTGCTTGTTACTGCCAAGTGCACCAGACTTCAGGAGTTTGCGAGCACCAACACATGAATGGCCTTCACTACCCCTTTTACACATTCCCTGGGCCTCTAATTTGTGCTAATGTGAATAAATGTCATTTTAAGAATTGTCATATTTTGTCAGGTTCATGCAACTTAGCATATTGCTTCTTTTTTGCTATAACTAGGGGCTTGCGAATACCCAAATATTCGATACTGAATCAAATAGTGAATGTTCAAATAATTCGAAATGCGAATTATATCTGGTATTTCATTTTTCGAATATTCAGTGAATGACCGCCGTGCGAGGTTTGACGAGGTGAACAGAAGGAGCAACAAAAGCAGCGCGTGTGGAAAGCATGTAAACGTGTGAAGATCGGGCCAATCAGCCACCGGAAGGCATGCTGATCGTATCGGATACGCAGGTTCAGTTTTCATGCCCGCATATTCGTTCAGTTCAAAGCTTTCTGCCCACAGGCCTCCTGTGCTGCCCAAGAGGCACTGTGAAAAATACGACTACTAGCATCCCCATTGCAATTGGGTACAGTGCATTGGAACGGAACAAAAACGAAAAACAAAACAAAACGATATTTTTGACCGAAACCAGAATGTGACCGAAACGTTTTTGATAGGTTTTCCGTTCAAGGGAAAAGCCTGCAACTCAAAACAACTGACATGAGGCAATGTCGGAATTAGTGCGTGCCTCAGGGGTCCGCATAAGAGCGTAGGTATCTCAGGCAGGGATAGTGCGAGCGATGACCGGTCGAGCGCTCCACTAATCTAAGCTTACCGCTGGCCACGCAAGCAGATCAGCATTGGAGCAAAACCCAGGGCTTGCACGCTGAAGAGCTCACCGTTTCGTTTTCTACAGGTAAAACGCTTTGTTACCAAAGCTTTATCGTTCGTTTTATTGGAGCAGTGGTCACGCGTTTTGGCGACTATACTCGACGACGTGCTGCTTCTGACATCACGCTCAGTGCCTTGACTCAAGGCATTGAGCACAATCTCACAATTTATAATTCACTAAGTGAAAGAAAAAATGCTATGTTTTTATCGTTACATTGCTTCAAAAATTTCTGCATGAGAATGAAAACTTATGTACCATTACGGATCATTTTTTCTTATTTTTTATGACCCGGAGCAGAACCGGAACGAAAACTAAATAAAGAATGAAAAACATTTCACTCTCATGCCTTGATTGGGGAGTACAACGTCGGCTGTCGAGGAGCGAAAGTGCTCGAGCCACAGTACGAATCCTCACGGACAGGACCGTCGAGCTACGAGCAGGCGACCTACAGACGCAAGAGAAGAAGCTCGGGAGCACCGGAACACCACAGGGATCGGTCATTTCGCCAATGCTGTTCAACCTGGTAATGATCGGAGTGGCCGAAAAGCTCGGGTGCATCGAAGACGTCAGGCACACCATCTACGCGGACGATATCACGATATGGGTGACCGGTGGCAGCGACGCCCACATCGAGGGCGCGCTGCAAGCCGCCGTCGACGCAATAGAAGACCAGCTGGAAGGCACCGGACTGAGATGTTCGCCGAGCAAATCGGAGCTTCTCATACTCCCACCTACCAAATACAGCAGAGGCAAGACTAGACAACGCGAAAACGAAATAATCAGAATCGTGACCAAATCCGGCAACGTAATCCCCGAGGTCGGCAAAATTAGGATCCTAGGCATGGTCATCGAAAAGCACGGAAGGAACGGCGAAACCATCACCCGTCTCAAGGCAAAAACAGCCAACGCGATTCGACTCCTCAAACGAGTCACTTCCCGAAAGGCTGGCATGAGAGAGGAGAGCCTAATTAGGCTCGTCCAATCTTTCATCATCGGCCACGTCGCGTACGTTGCAGCCTACCACAGATGGCTGCAACACGAACGAAACAAAATCAACGTGCTCATCAGAAGAGCGTACAAGACAGCGCTGGGCCTGTTCGAGTCCACAAGCACGACTCGCTTGTTACAACTCGGGCTACACAATACGCTCGAAGAAATAGCCGAAGCGCAACGGACCTCTCAACTGGAGCGGCTGTCCATGACCAAAGCCGGGAGGAAGATACTGGACGATCTGGGAATAAGACGCTTGAACGAGGTGGAGATGAAGCTCCCCGTCCCCGAAGAGGTCAGACGCCAGACCAGAATCGACCCCATACCGAAGAACATGAATCCCGAGTTCAACAAGGGAAGAAGAGCGGCGAGGGCCAAGGCTCTCATCGACCAGCATGCCAACGACGAACACACGCGGTACGTGGACGCGGCCGAATACCAACGGAACGCCTTCGCAGCGGTCGTCATAGAGGCGTCAACCGGCGCCACGAGGACGGCAGCGAGCGTGAGAAGCACCGAAGCGGAGCAAGCGGAGGAGGTGGCCATCGCCCTGGCCATCGCCGACGCAGACTGCCACACGGTGCTGAGTGACTCAAGACAGGCGGTGCGAAACTTCGCCAAAGGGCAAATCTGCAGGGAGGCTGAGCGCGTACTGCGAGCGGTAAAACTAGACGAACGAAAAGTACGACTCAAGTGGTTCCCGGCGCACGCGGGCGACGCGTCGGAACGCAATGAGAACCATAACGAGACGGCACACGCCGCGGCGCGAGCGCTAACCAACCGCGCCCCGGCGACAGACCGTCCGACGTGGTTCGGAACCAAGGACCGCATGACGGATTACAATGAAATCACGAAGGCCTACCGCTTGGCTCGCAGGACTCTTCCACCCCCGCACCCGAGACTGAGTCGAGCGGAGGCGGTAGTACTGAGACAGCTCCAGACCGGATCGCTACCGAGCCCGAAACTGTTGAATCGCATGTACCCCGAGACATATCCGACAGATATGTGCAGAGTCTGCCGGAGGGAGACCGCAGACTACACGCACATCTTGTGGGACTGCATTAAATATCCAGAAGACGCTAACTCAAGAACACTCCCACCGCGGCTCGAGGCAGCCGCGAAGATCTACGACCGAGACGATCAGCTCTGGGCCGTCCAGCAGGTCCTCGAGGCGCTCGAAAGGCACGGACCCAGCGAGCCGGCAACGGCGAGCGGAGACCTGCGCCGAGTAACGGCACCTTCGAGGATGACGTAGGCCCTCGTCGGGGCGCGCGAGCGCCCAACTGCAGGCATAAATAAAGTTTCTCCAATCCAATCCAATCCACTTTCAGTCGTGTAGCACCGCAGTTTTCAGAGTATTAAGAACCCAGAAGGAGTCTTCCACTCTACCGCATTACACAAGGGGAGGAAACGTAGCAAGGCGAACTACAGCTACGCTATCAGATAAGTTTTGGGTATTTCGACACTCTGAAACTCTAATTACAGTGAACACCGCATCTCGAGCCTAATTTCTCTGTGTTAAATTTGTGCCTACGTAATGCCAAAGTGATGAAGTGCATGCACAATTAAATTAACACAAAGCCCACTTCATTGGGAGCGAACAGCCCCGGTTGACCTTCACCTCTTCAGTTATTATTGCATCAGCGCTCGCTTCCTGTGGCCTTCTACTGCCTTACTGGCATATCTTCGAGCCTTTAGTTGATGGCCATCTTCTATATATGATCAAACGCTAACGAGGGGGTGGAGTCCACTGGTACGTGCATGCTGGCTTTTGTGGGTATGAACGCACCGATGCAACTGGCAATGGGTGGGTATATACAGCCACCACCGGTGAGAAAGGGGAAGGAGGCCATGCTATATATTTTTACGAGTAATTTGCATGACGGACATGTTAGTAGCTGCGAGTTAAAACCTGCATGTTAAAATCCTAAAACGTACTTACATGCACGATGCTGCATCGTAATCAATGTATGTTGTTTTGGTTATCACAGGACAGATGTACACCTGCGGTCGGCGCAGCACGTGGCATACACGCAACAGTAATTTATGGGACCGAAATTTGTTTGAAACACATCTGTATTCGGTAACAAATGAATGATATGGATTCAGCATCATATATGATGCTTACGTGAGTTAGGGTCACCAGTCACTCTAACGCTGCGAAATAGCTCTTGGCTTAATTTCGTCATCTTTTATTTTTTGGTGTGTTGGCGGCCAAAAATTGGGCCGATTACTGCAACAGGAATGACGTTCGACAAACTTGTTGATTGCATGCTGCAGCACTTCTGCGAGGAGTGCCACTGCAATTTTTGCAGCATGCGATCAAAATTTACACCAATGGAAAGACATTCGACACATATGAAGAATGACTTGGCACAGTTTCTTTTTTTCCTATTGCAAACGAAGTTGCGGCTGCAGATTGTTTCGTTATCACTCAGCTGTCATGGCACTCAGTCTCTGTTGTGATCAGTCAACACGGAGTGCGCATACCTAGTTTTGCATTTGCCATATGTCAAATGGCCTGTATTCTGCATTCTCGCCTCTCTGCTTCATATGAACGGGATAGCAAGTGGTAAAACTGAACCTTGTGATGCAGTTCTTCTTTTTCACGCCAATCCACGACACAACCATAGTGTTGGTGATGACGCTTCGTCGCAGTGTGCGGCGCTCACTTCCGCATTCTGCATAGGTCTAGCGAATGAGGCGATCAACTATTCTAGCATGGTCTTCTAGCACCTCTTACCAAGACAGACAAGTTGTTAACTCTTCTTCCAAGTGCTACAGATGCAAGAAACACACAATATGTGCCAGGAACCAGCAAAATAGGCGATTTGCATTCGATAGCTATGCAGCCAAATAAGACAGGGAGTCGGACTCCGCACAACTCGATTCGACGCTTCATGCGCCAGCAGAGGTTAGGTTGTGCGAATTTGCCATGGGCCTCCTGATTTGCGAACTCTTTACCGTCGGCGCCAACTATGGTCGACCCATGCAGCACCGATGAATGCATGGAGCGGTGCCCAGTAACGCGATACGCATTTCCTCTTGTCTGCTATGCAGATTGGCCTTAATGAGCTTAACCACAGAAACCACCTGCCGTAAGGACGGAACAACCCTCCTGTTTTCTGGAAGAAAACTTGAAAGCAAGACTTTTTAGGTAATAGAAGACTGCCGCTTAGCACAGTATGGCCCACTATTAAACTGAAAACCTCATTATTATATAGGATAACTTCGCTATTTCTTTAGCTTCAGAGGGAAAAAAAGCCCTTGATTCTATTTGAGAGACACTATCTATAAAAATATTTTCGAGACCTTCGTATACGAACTGAGTTGTTATCAATGCTGGCACAATAATTTGGTGTTCCCCTTTATTAAATGTAGACCAGACTATACACCTTGATTCCTATGTACCCAAGTTACTGATAGCTAGCAATATTCTTATGTGATTAGCCTCCTGAGCATGTGAAGTACCATGTTTCTTGCACAAAATTTGTAAGTGTGTGTTAAAATTTCTGACATTCGATTTGATATTCGGCTTCATTTTTTTTCTTGATTCAATTCGAAATATACTCTTTGGTATTTGCACACCCTTAGTTATAATGACAAAAAAAAAAGAAAATCTGGCTAATGTGGAAAATCAAATAATTTGGACTTGCCCTCTGGTCCCAGCAAGCACATGCTCCAATTTTGCATAACTATAGAAATTATGGTTGCAGATTTCGTCAGTGGGTAAACGCATCTTGAAGTAGCAAGCTTTTGCTTACACCGTATTTACTCCAGTAAGGTTTACACATTATTTCCTTAATTTTCACTGGGTGCAGGCCTTTTGCAAGGCAGGCTTATGGCTGCTCACTGAAGCTTCGAACTACGCTCAGACTGCATATGCAAATAATTCTACCACTGGCGGCCGAGTATGAACCCATCTACAGTCGCTGACCGATATTTCGGTCACGGACTAGTGCCACCTTGTAGTGGCTTTGGGGGAATTAACCAGCCCACGAGTATGCATGTAACACTTAGTGGAACTTTTCTTCCAAAGTTTTACACTCCAGTGTGGGGGGTGTGGGCTTTACACGAGGGCAGGCTTTACCATGCAAATATGGTAGTTTTCTTGATATGTTCGATATTTCAACACTCGGCAAATTCAGACATTTTCTTCTGGTCCCCCAAAATCTGAATTAGCAAGGTTTCACCGCGGAGAAGAGTGAATTTGCACTGTTGAAAATATGTGCGAATTACTTTTTCTACAGTCTGTTCCCCACAGCATAATTTCTTGCACCTCTGTATCCTTGTGAATGCATCTCCCAGGGCCTCAGTTCGCATACTAAAGATATATAAGGGTGTCCCAGCTAACTTTTGCCAAGTAATTCAATGAAAAAAGAAAATCTGTTTTCATTGAACAGCTTGGCCGAAAGTTAGCTGGGACACCCTGTACAACATAATACACCCCAAGCTGTGGCATCATACCTGCCATAAAAGCACCGACAGCAGTACAGCATCCCCACTGAACACGTGAATCAACAAACAACCTGGCCATGGAAGAAAGCTGCTGCAAACGTGGAGAAATATCAAGATGGTATTTACCAAAAGACGCAAGTTGCCGATAGCGCCAATACCACTGCTGGTAGCTGCAAAACGAAAAAGGTGATTTGAAGCCCGTTGAAAAGGAGCACTACAGAGCCGAGCAGAACACCAGCATAGGCTAAAGCAGTTAGCTTCCAATCTAAACTACATATGCATCTAGTAAAGAAATTTAATAAAGTGATATTAAAAGCAAAAGCTAATTTAAGCTCAATAGGACAGGCTGGTGTTCCAAAAAAGTAGAGAGCCTATAGCCTGTTTACAAACTAACTGCAGTTTAAGGAATGCCAAAGCACACGCGCACGACAGTGCAAGTGGCGCGATCTTGTATTGTGGGTGCCAACTAGAGTATGCAGAGCTACAACTGTGACAATTATGGTTCTATTTATCTGGTTCTGAGGAGTCAGCAGGGGCACACATTAGCATACAGTGCTTTTTTTCCCCCCTCTGCAGCAACAATGATGCAACTCAAAACATTTCTGGCACAATAAGGTTGAAGGAAGTGCCACAAGATGGCGCCGCCAGTGCTGTTGTCAACATCTTCGGTGCTTTGGCATCCCACAAGCTGCAGTATGCTTACTGGCACTACTGGCCTTGAGCACAGAGCTTCTGTAAGTGAGAAAATATAAGCATATGAAACGAGTGCCATTGTCACTTTCAAAACGTGGAACCGGCTGCTGCTTAGGTGCATCGTCCTGGTAAGAACTTGCCAAGTGTGGTTAACGAATTTACATTAAAAAAAATTATAGCGCGCGTAGACATTACAATTCACTGAAGTTATTGTATTTGCAGATTTTCCAATAAGACAAAATAACCGGTGGTACATTTTTGCGCTGCTCTGCCGGCCCTATTCATTAAGCCCCCCTGAATAAAACTAAACGTAGCAACATGTGTTCTATTCTGCTGCCGAGCTGGTGAGTAAGGGAAGGCAACGAAAGTCGCGTTTCTCAGTTGGTGGAGCGAAGTCACATCGTTGAGCTTGCACCGTTGCCGTGGAAACAAGCGTACATGCATCCGCACGGTGCCAGTTGCACCTTTTGCTTTGTTTTTTTTTTTCCACTTGTGCCGGCTCCATGACAGTTGGTACTGGCCAGCATACTATACACCATGATTGCTGCAATCCCAAAGAGCAAACTGAGAGGGCGAGTGGCAAGAGGACAAGGAGGAGGAGAGGCAAAGAGAGGAGGAACGTAGTTACTTTTAGTTTATTCAGGGGGCTTACTGTTCATGAGTGTGTGGCACCCTCTGCACTGCCCTCCGACTCTCAATGTGAGGCAGAGCACAGCCTCAGACATTGTTGACGCAGTGCAAATGTCCACCATTGTCCAAGTTGCTAGCAATTTAGGCTGCAAAATTATAGGGTTTTACAGTGTACAAAGCAAACATTCAGGGGTGTATCTGCGCAAGTTCTTTTCCAATTTTCTAGTCATCAAAGGAGGCCTCACTAAATGCACCACCGAAACGTCTTCATGAATCAAATGCCTGTGGGCTTTAACAAGCATTAGTAGGTAGAGTTTTCAAAACAAAAGCTCTGCTCACTGTTGCATAGTGACCTTGACAGTCCCAGGTTCTTCAGTGACTTCAGGTTCTGTTTGACACAATCAAAATGATACAAAGTAAATCACGTTGCTGCTAGCATAAAGAACGTTTACATCTTTGTTTTGCGTGGTTCAAGTGTACGGCCATGTGTAAATGGACAGCAATTTCGTGATATGTACAATGTCAAAGCAAATGGCACACATTTGCATGGGCAACCACACTATCTCACCAAGCTTTCAGTCAACGCATATAGCCTCTGGCTCCTATACCAGCATTCTTATTTAATTTACTCACTTGGGTCGCCACGTGGCATAACGTACTTGCAATTAGCAACTACACAAAACAAATTTTAGCTATATTTTTAGATGCTTATTGCGGTAATGACGAAGGATGCATTTTAGTCATGACTATGGCATAGTGCATCCTGCAGAATATATGGCTGAAATACACGTCCCCCATTGCTGACACACCAGAAGTTATGACAGTGACAGTTTAATTGAAGAAAATTGGAAATGGCAGTGTCATTCTTCCATCAGTTCTTTCTCTGGCCAGATGAAAGCAATACGGGGCACATCGAACCTGGAAGATTCCTGTACAGCGCCAATTTCAGAGCGCTGACAGAGACCACCATGAAAGGTCAAGTGAATTCAATGAAGAAGCGGCTTGGTAAATTTTAAAGCAAACCTTTTGCGCAACTGTCAACTTTAACAAATCCTGCACACCCCAGTCAGGTTGATTTGAAATTTGCCAGTTTAACATTTGAAAAATACTGCAGTTGAATTCAAAGAACACAGAAACCTTGAGAAATAAAAAAAAAATGTGTCTTGTTATGTAGAAGTACTTTTTAGTTTAAAAATTCACTATTTTGTGTAGGGAGGCTGCGTGCAGGCGCCATGCTCTGTAGTTTCAATTAGGATGATCTGTGCCGCAGACGAACGGAAATATTCATGAAGTTTCTGTTGAAATACTCATGTGATGGTGGCCAAAAACTTGGTTGCTTTTATAAATTGTTTGTATCACGGTCATGCGTCGCCATATGATGGCGCTATAGGCCATATGATGTTTATAAATGGCAACTTTGTGGGCCAACTAACATCAGTGTATACCTTTAATGATCAAACCCAAAATGCTTGCCATCTACAGCGATGGCCGAACAAATGAAAGCACTTTTTCTCTAGTTCAAATGGTTACTGCAGATGGTGCTGCCGTTGCATCAAGTGTGTTGCAATGAAACGTATTCAGATTTAGTTCGGTGAAAGGACAAGTATCCTATGAATACAGTTATACCTTGATATAGTGACTTCAATTATAATGAAAACACAACGAAGTACTGAACTTTGTAACACCATGTATCTTAAACCTCAACCTACCAAAGTGTGTTAATACCCGATTTCAACATAACGAAATTTCACTGCCGCTGCGAAAGAATATTGTCACAATAAATGCCAACTTCCGCAGGTGCAGATAGTCAAATGGTTTAATTATATGCTGCTGTATGCGAACGCACCTCTCAAATCTTCCTGAGTGACGCAGCGTGCTCTGGTGTGTTAAGTGCACTATGGACGGGATGAAAGCTATTGCATTTTATGCTACAATTTTCTGTTTGGTCATGCAGAGTAAACTTTGCAAGGTATTAAAAAAAAAATTTTCAAATATAATTGGATTTTCAAATCGTGACTACTTGATTCAAGGACTAAATTGAACAGGTCGATATCGAAACCGAAACCTTCGATTTGTTACTCGAAGGTTTTGGGTATTTCCACAAGCCCAGAGTTTGCGAAGTAAAGCAATGCACTGGTAGGTCCAATGGCACCTGGCAGATGAGGGACAGGTCGTGGTCCGAGATCTTGAAGCAATCCAAAAGCTGGAGCTCCGTCAAAGAGGTGCACTTGGTGGCAATCCTCGACATGCCCCTCGATGTCAGTCCCGTACAGCCGCGGAGAATCAAGTGACGTAGACGAAGTCCATCTATGTTGAAGCACTGAACACCAACGCACAATTTAAGAATTTCAACAGTAAATGCGCGTAACCATTCAAGAGAATAACACATTCACTGAGGAGTCGTGTGAAAGAGGACAGAAGGGGAACAGGGACACAACATGAAAAATTGGCACAATTCTGCTGACCCAACCATTCTGGTGACCCAACCATACAATTTCGTATTCTTGGTTTAATGTTTCAAAACTGGTGAAAATGAACCAACTAGTCAGGATCAAAATGTTACAGCACAGTGGCTTATGAGAGACGCTGTAGTAGACAGTCCCCGATAGTTTTTGAAGGCGTTTTTCCATTTGGACCCATCTAAATGTGGCCGCCATTGCTGGAAATCGAACCTGTAACCTTGTACTAGGCAGCACGATGCCGTTGCCACTGAGGCTTCCTTGGCGCAAATATTGATCGGACTGCCTTGCCCATGACGGAGTGATCAATTTTAAGTTTTCTGGAATTGTTTAACATTGCCTGTTGCAGATGACATAATTCTAGCCATTGAGCTGGATTATTCAGAGAGGTGTACATTACTTGCATGAGAAATCGAAACACATATTTAACTAATTAACAAAAAACAATCCTAACTTCTTAATTACATTAAGGCACACATATTACAATTTACTGATTGTAGCCAATGAGTTTGCAAGGCGTATAAGCTTCAATTCTCAAGTGTTTCAATTTTTCCATGCTAGTAATGTCAGCCTCTTGGATCAAGGAGAAGAATAATCTTATCTGTCAGAGGCAAATTTTACAAGTTCCAAAAAAACTTAAATATGATCACCTCATATATGCAAAGCATTAGACGTCGCATGTAAGTTTTTTTAACTAAAGCATGCTGTGCTTTGTTGGTTGTTTCTATACAGGCAAACCTCAATGTAACAAATGTGGGTGTAATGGATTACCTGAAATAAAGAAGTAAGATTAAAATTTCGTAATATAAATAATAATAATATTTGGGGTTTTACGTGCCAAAACCACTTTCTGATTATGAGGCACGCCGTAGTGGAGGGCTCCGGAAATTTTGACCACCTGGGGTTCTTTAACGTGCACCTAAATCTAAGCACACGGGTGTTTTCGCATTTCGCCCCCATCGAAATGCGGCCGCCGTGGCCGGGATTTAAAATTTCGTAGTCCATGCTGTATTTCAATGAGTATATAGTACAGCAACAATGAAACCAAAAGTGCAAAATCCATAACAATATTAGCTACAGTAAAAACTCGTTAATTCGACACCCGTTAATTCGGAAATATGGACAGCTCTATTGGTCCCAGTCGAAGTGCATGTTAGTCTATCGGACTAAACCTTCGTTAATTTGTCAGAATTCGGCCCCGCACTGCTTAATTCGGACAAATGCTGACGACTGCCGCTACACAAAAGTGTGGTCAAGCAGCGCTGGCACCACTGGAGTGAAACTGAAACCTGAGAGGCATCGCCAACGTAATTAATTAGTGGGGGCAATCACAGCGCCACAGAACGTTGGTGTCTTCTTTCTTCACTCCACTGCGCCTTCGACGCCATTTTCCCTTGTGTTGTCGAGTCGGCATCATGTGTCCTTGCGGAGTTTTCTTTTTTCGTTGTGACCGTGTTTTGCATGCTACCACCATTGTGCGCTACAGTGATGGAAACACCAGCAAAGCGGCAGAAGTATGAAGCCAAGAACTTGGCGACTAAGGTGGAAATATTGCAGGCTTTGAAGAACGGCGAATCGCGACAGCACATTATGACTAAATACAATGTGAAGCAGAGCACATTGGTAACGTAAATGAAAAATGAACAACAGATTCTTCAAGCCTTCGAAAGCGAGAAGTTTCATGCATCAAGAAAGCAGCTGTGAACCGCAGCTCATCCCCAGCTCGAAAAAGCTTTGCGCCAGTCAGTTACTGACTGTCGCAACGCGCATATGCCTTTGAGCGGACCTCTCATCATGGCACAAGGTAAGAAGTACGCTGCAATGATGAACATTAAATCATTCAGAGCTTCAGAAGGGTGGTTTGCGAGGTTTTGGGAGAGACACAAACTCGTCTTCAGAAGTGTGCGAGGCAAAAAGGCCAGCATTGACGAAAGCGTGACCACCCAGTGGAAAAATGTGAAGCTGCTTGAGCATATTGCCACATATGAACCAAGTGACGTGTTCAATTCAGACGAAACTGCACTATTTTTCAGAGCTTTGTCCGACAAGACGATGATTTTCAAAGGAGAGCCATGCATTGGCGGCAAGAAGTGCAAGCAAAGGACAACTGTGCTTCCTGCCACCAATATGACTGGCACAGAGTGCTTGCCACTTGTTGTCATAGGGAAGGAGCAAAAGCCACGTTGCTTTAAAAACATCAAAAGCGTTCCTGTCGAGTACAGAGTGAACAGAAAGGCTTGGATGACCTCGGCCATTTTTCAAGGCTGGCTTCAGCAGTTAGACCGGCACTTCACGTCTAAGGACCGCAAGGTAATTATGGTTGTTGACAACTGCAGTACACATAACTGTACAGTCGAACCGAAGAGCTTCAAGGTAGTTTTTCTGCTGCCCAACACTACATGTGCCCTTCAGCCAATGGACCAGGGTATCATTCGCTACGTGAAGTCGAAGTACCAAAAGTACCTGCTACAGCGAATGATCTTATGCTCAGAAGTTGGAAAGCTGCATGAAGTGGAGTTACTCGGCACAGTGCACATCATCACCCACGTGTGGAAAAATACACCTCCGCAACTCATCGACAACTGTTTTCGGCACACCGGTTTTGTGAGGCCTGAGCAAGCGGTAGTAGCCAACGAGGCGTCAGCCAAGTCCACCGATGACGACTGCCTGGCCTTCAATGCTGTCCTTCCCACAGATGTGACCCTTCAGGACTACATCGCGATGGATGATTGTGTTGCCCTAACTGGTCTCCTGACCGATGAAAAAATTATTAATGATGTCACGGGCGCCCGGGAAGACCATGATTCAGACGAAGAGTCATGCGAGGAGTTGCAGCCGCGACCTCATCACACCTCACGAGAAGTCACGGAGGCGCTTTTGATATTGGAGGACGTTTGCCTGAGCACTTCTAACAGTTTGAGGGCTGTTGGCCACTTAGAAGAGAAGAAAAATTTTGATGTTAGCTGGAATCTGCGCGAAAAAGCAGACAACTATTGCAAAATACTTCAGTAAATAAAGGTATGCTTCTCCAACTTGATTTTAATGTTGTTTTTCCTGTTCGTTCGTTAACTCGGCATTCAGATAATTTGGACATTTTCCCCGGTCCCGTTAAATCCAAATTAATGAGCTTTTACTGTATAGCAAAGTGAACAATTGTTCGCACAGCAGCTTGAAGTATGCATATTCTAGTATCAAAAACATCAGTAACATCAGAACACTCAGTAACAGCAACTTGAAATGGCGCATTCCAGATGTGCATGCATGTGCTTAGCTTGACCTGCCCTTTTTTATAGAACACATAAAGAAAGTTGATGGTGCATCAGCTTATCATCGTTATATCCGATATATTGTCAAAACCGGTAGTATCATTGCACTAAGTGGGTCAGGCTTTAAAATTATCTTTTATAAACCACGGTAATAAAGTAGGGGTGCGCAAATTACGTTAGGGCTCAAATTATGCAAGTGAGTATGGTATTAATAACAACAGCTCAGAAGTGCATTTGCAATTTGCAATTTTCACGTGTCAGTATTGGCACGTCAGGTCACTAACAGGCTATCAAAGTCAACAGGGAATTTTTCTGCTGTCTATTGGAGGCTTGTGTTTATGTTGCCTAGACATTTTTTTTCAATAACATCAGTGTGTGTTGCATATGTATAATGACTACTGAATGCAACAAAGGTATTTTTCTGTCACGTGTAACTGTTATAACAAGCCTCGACTGTACTTTGGAACACCAAATCCGCTCCACTTCTCTCCTTGATCATCTTTTCCGTTTGAATTGTTTGGCCAATCCATTTTGTTTTCATTTTGGTTGCATGCATACAATTAGTTTGCCTCAAAAAATTTACTACGCAAGATCCGATTTCATACCTCTCCGGTGAACTCGTACATCTCGGTCAGGTCAATGTGCTCCAGACGCCTGCAGCGCCGAAGAAGTCGCCGGAGGCTGAGAAAGAAGCGTAACACATGGAACAACCAAAACACTACTATATGCATCGCTGCTTTGTGCACCTAAGTCAATGAACGGATGCACCATTTCCAGTGGTAAAGAGAAAGACATTGCCATATTTTCCCATGTAGAAGTCGCATTTTTTAATTTTTTGATGGTGCGTCTTATGGAACGATGCGACTTGCATACCTTTTTTTTTCCCCGGAAGAAGACTGCCGTCAAAATCGGCCACACGAAGCACGCTAGGTTGACCTCCTCTGGCAGCTGCTACAAGTCGTGTGCGCGCTACGGAGGTACTGGGTTCTTCTCGCGATAGAATTGCCGTGCACCGTGCGAAAAGGTAGGAGAGGCAATGCAAGCGGTGGCAGGCCGACCGCGAGTCGGCCGACTTCGAAGTCGTCGCATCTGCAGATCGCTTTTCAAGATACGGCGTGTACTAAGAAATCGCTACCAGAGTACAAACCATTTCCTCCCGCGCGGCCTTCCCACTTTCCTCCCTTGTGCACGATTCGGCTCACCATTGCACATACAGCATACGGCATGTGGGGACGAGGTTACTGCCCTTAAACCTCATACGGAACATCGTGACGACTACAACGGCAGAAATGCACCTGGACTGTCCCTATCATTGCTTGCGCGCAACCCGCGCTCACGAAATAAAACGTCACTGTATTTTTTATTTTATACTCTCTTACCAAATGAACATGTGCGTCTTATACACTGGTGTGACGTGTGTGTGTGTGTATATACATATATTTTTTGAAAAATTGCCGTTTTGAGGGGGATGCAACTGATACAGAAGTGAGACTTATAGACAGGAAAATACGGTATTTGTGCCTTTTCAAACACAAACAATGTGCGATGGCTAAAGTGAACCTTTTCAGTACAAACGGTAAAGATGAAACGGTGTCCGTATCTTGAAGCATCCCATTTATTTTTTCCATTCTTTTCTTATTATGTACCGATGTTGAGTGACTGATCCAAGTGATTACCACAATTTATAAAAGGTGGGGAAAAAAAGAAATGAATAAAATGAAATCGTGGCTTGCAGCAGCTCCCCCCCTCCCCCCCCAAAAAAAAGAATGTTCAAAAGCTTTGAGGCCCCTGCTAAAGCACCTTCAAGGATTGAAGCACCACAAGCAAACATTGTTTTCATTGCAAATGGAATAATAATAATAATAATAATAATAATAATAATAATAATAATAATAATAATAATAATAATAATAATAATAATAAGGAGGTGCTCACTAAGCTTAATTTAGGTAAACCACCACCACCCTCCATGAGTAAGATGGCTCCTTATTAAAAAAGTGCTAATTGTATTGAATTGTGCTTTATGAGACTTAGCGGCTTTCGCGACCTTAAAAATGGCACCTGCACATTCAAGGGTTTCAAAAACCACTATGAACCCTCTGAAGTGGATTGTCAGAAAATGTGTCTGCAGGTTTGTGAACCAAGTGCTTTCTGTTATCCTTATGCTGCGCTATTCAATACTTGAAGAAAGTAGAACAAGTAAAATATTGCTTTTTTTGTTTGCTGTTAGCTAACAAGTTCTGGGCTGCTGTTGCTGCTATCATTTATGTTCAGTGGATGCACCATTAAAAACTAAATTCCCCCTGGAAAGGACTATTGTATGTACTGGTGTAAGGTCAGCCCTCGCGTAAGGACCGCACCTCCATATTGGAGGATGAAATTCTGGAGAAAAAAAAATCACAATGGCCCGCCAGAATGCAAAGTTAGTTCTGTTGCCGCTAGATGACGCTAGCTGCCTTTCTGTCGACGTCGCTCATGCCAGTGACACCTAGCGATTATTTTTGTGCAGTGCGTTGTCTCTGCTGTGTTTCCAGTCAGGTCGGTTGCATTTTGCCTCTAGAGAAGGGGGCCCTGTTTAGGTCAACGCTGGTCAGGGATGATGGACCGTAATTTGGAGTAATTTACTACAATGTTGTTATTTGCGCCTCTTTTGCCCTCTGCTACAGTTGCGGAAACAGTATGAATCTTTAGCGGGCCGTCATTGGCCCAATTTGCGTACGGGCCGCATTCAGCCAAGATTCTAGAAAAAGAAAGTGTGGCCCTTAAACGAGTGTATGCGGTAAGTCAGTTCTTGGAGTGGAATGTGATGCCGACAGCTGAACTAGCACTACCGAGTCCTTTTGCACGACTTGACAAAATATGTGTAAAGCGTGTTCTACAACTCACCTCTTCTCTCTAACATCACAGCAATCTTTCAAGAGGACGGACTGAAACGAAAGAACAGCACACAAAGTTGGTTATACATACATGAGGAATGATCTTAAACCTTCGCAAACTGTCTTCCTTATATCATATCAAGGGACAGAATACTTCAACACACTTTTGTATGAGAAGACAACCCAAACCTATCCACATGCCAGTGCGATTTCCTTAAAGGGCCCCCTCACAAGGCCACACGAAAAATTTCGGTTATACGCTGGCAGTTGTTACATGCCCTCTAGGGAGTGTTCTACCGTAAGAATTTTTCAAATTGGTTCATTAATAGCAGACATATAAATATTTCAGTGCCGCAAACTGCGAACCCATGATTTCAAGAGGTGAGCATCATCGCCAACATAACACTCTCTCCGCTTGCCCTATCTAGCCTCTGCAAGTGAAATTCCATCCTTGCGTTCTCCCATAGAAGAGCCAGAGGACTGCGTGACACATTCGTCACTGGTGTCACCTTTTTGTTTCTTGCTTCTTTTTTTCTGTGTAGTACACCTCCGCTGGTGGTCTCTTGGACGAGCAGTTGCATTTGTCTTGTTTTGCACAGCGCACAATTTTTTGCGCTGTGCACAACACCGGACTAGTGGTATAAGGTAACGCTACACGGAACACTCAGACAGTTGCAAGTGGATCACAGAGTATGATTGCACACTGGAACGCGATAAAAAATTACAGTTTCGCCCTCTGCGTGCATGACTGCAGGACATGGGAACAGGCAGAAAACGAAACGGAAGTATGTACATCTCTCTTGCTATGGCATGAAGTAAAAACAAACAAATGAAGACACGCAGACATTCGGTTTGTAGGTTTTATTACTTCTCTAAACTTTAATTCGTCTGTTGAAGCAGCACGCCAAACAAATAACTACTGTTGCCTTGAATAATTCTCAAAGTCACATACTACTAAGAGCAACGTCGCAGCACTCCCAGTGTACGTAGGCGCACTTGTGCGATATGCATCGACTCTCAGGCTGGGAGTGCAGTGGCTGCGAGGAGATGGGCAAACAGGGTTTATTTTGAAGTTTAAGCTCTTTCCGCAGCACGCAGGGATGCAATACTTAGCAGACAGGATTGTTGGCGTGCATCGTACGCACTGTGCTTGTCAGCTCAAGATGACTAGACCTGGTGAGGGGCCCTTTAAAGGAGTCCTGAACCGCCCCTTGGGCTTGGTGCAAAAACAGTCTACGGATGGCACACACTGCTATGAACATCTCCACCAAAGTATGCAGTCGTACGCAGCATGCAAGTGGAGCACAAGGCCACATTTTTCTCAAATGCTCTTTTCAACAGAAGAATGCTACTCACTTTTTTCGGGCTGCTTTATTTTGTAATATAGCAGATACCCATACGCAGCTGCTATTGGTCAAAAGCTGACATCAATCAAGAAGCGTGTCTGGATCAGTACACTTCTTCCTACTGTTACTGTGTATATTTATTGACGTCGTTTAATAAACAGGCCACAAGGTCACGTTTTTCTCAAGTTCTCTTTTTAACAGAAGAATGCTACTCACTCTTTTCGGGCTGCTTTATTTTGTAATATAGCAGATACCCATACGCAGCTGCTATTGGTCAAAAGCTGACATCAATCAAGAAGCGTGTTTGGATCAGTACACTTCTTCCTACTGTTACTGTGTATATTTATTGATGTTGTTTAATAAACAGGCTGAAGTAGGCAAACACCTGCTTTCGAATTTCGATAATTATTGTTGTATTTACTCGAAACTTAATGCACACTTTTTTCCGATAAATCGGGTAAAAAAATTGCATGCGTGTTAGAATCGAGCACGACCCTAAATCTGCCACCATATCGCCATCGGCATTTCAAAATGGCCACCTCGTACATGCTTTGAGCCTAGCTGCCATAGCTTCCTCTGTGTGCTGTAGTATGTGTTGCACCATCCGTCTTCCTGTTTTCTGCGTTTGCGCTAACAGCATGGAAGTGCTGACTGCAAGGACATGCCTACTTCATCACGATGCCTTAATTTAAAGAAAAATGATCACGTGTGCGGAGACGGACGGAAATCGGGCCGCATTACGGGCATTCGGAGTTCCCGAAACTTGCTTGCGGGACTGGCACAAACAGGAGATGCGTTCTATTACAGTGGCTGCTACGTACGGCGTGGCTGCGAGGTGCTTATCTTGAAAGTGATCTGCGATGGAGACTGTTCTGTGCATCTAGGCGCACCGTGCTGTGCTCTCGTTGCTCAGTTTGAATTTGGTAGGGGCCTGTGCACTGAGACAGGAGTTTTTCGGACAGCTAAATGTGGCGGTTCGGGAACCATAGCAGTACCAGGGATCCAGGTGAAAAGTGTATGTTTCTGTGTCATTGAGCGTACAAACACCAATGGTTCTCTTGGGAGGGCAGGAGGCAAGCGTGAGCAATTTCGTGTGCTTGGGCTGCCTTAGTGATGACAGCAAGTGCATATTCGCTGGCCTCTGCTGCGGTGGATGGAGGGATGCATCCAGTGGCAATGTTTGTTCTCGACTGAACAAGAGAAAGAACGGTGAATAACCGGCACTGTAATTGCGCAAAGAATTATAAGCAAATGTGACATAGGGTAGAACAAGCTCCCAATCAGTATGGTCAGAAAAGACACACTTTGCAAGCATGTCTGCCAGGGTTCGCTTCAGGCGCTCTGTCGGACCATTACTTTACAGATGGTAAGACATAGTCAGCTTGTGCCTGGTTGAGCAGGACTGCAGGATGTCGGCGATTACTTTTGAAAGCAATGTCTGGCCATGGTCAGTGAGCAGTTGGTTTGGGGCTCCATGTTCTAAAATGACACTGTGTAAAATAAAACTGCCGACATCTGTGGCACAGCTGGCTAGAAGTGTTCTGGTGACTGCGCAGCACGTGATGTAACCTGTTGCCACAGCAACCCACTCGCGGGCAGACGTGGATAAAGGGAAAATGCCAAGTCCAAGCCAACGCAAGAGCACGGCTCCGACGGGACATCGAGTGGTTGAAGGAAGCAGGCAGGGAGCGTCGATGGTGTTTTTTGGCGCTGGCATTTCTCACACACCGCAACGTATTTCTGGACGGAGCGGGCAATGCCTGGCCAAAAGAAGTGTCGGCGAATCTGGTCGCAAGTGCAGGAGACGCCGAGGTGATCGGCGGTTGGTAAGTTGTGAAGTTCATGGAGAACAACGGACTGGAGGTGCTTAGGAATGACGAGGAGTAGGGCAAGACCATTCGGAAGAACGTTGTGGCAGTATAATACACCATCCTGGAGGACAAACAAGTGAAGGGACAAATCAGAAGGCAAAGATTCCAAGTGATCAACGAGGTCAATGGTGACAAAGTTGTAGATCAACCAGTTGAAGACGCTGTGCACGATCCCTTTGAGGACATGGCCTACTTTGTCAACCTTGGCGATTTTCTCGTTGACTTTCCCACAAAGAGCGAGCACATCCTGTATGTACAAGACATGCAATTCAGTGGAAGACTGCACTCTGATAGCGAACTCTTTGCTTGCAGCCAGTTGGCGACTGCTCAGGTTTCCAAAAAGGTCGCGGAGCTTCTCCTTGGAGGCATTCCAGCTAGACAGCTCATCCTCATGTCTCCGGAACCAGACATGCAGTGTTCCGCCCAAGCAGAATATTACATTTGCTAGCATTATGGTAGGGTCTCAGCAGTTGTTCTCGCTAACACGCTCATACACGCTGAGCCAGTCCTCAACTCAACATTATCTTGGCTGGAGAATATGCCAGTACCGTAAGGATTGGTAACCGTGACGTACGTTGTTGCGGTCGCAGGTGTAGATGCATACGAGGTGTTACGGGAGCCATAGTGGAAAGTTGGACAGTGTAGCCACTGCGGAGCTTCTGTGCGAGGATAGAGAATGCCAACCTCCACCAAAATCTTACGTGAGTGAGGGATGAAACACTAAAGACTATTTTCAATGTATACAGTCAAACCCACTGAGAACAATATTCAAGTGCCATGAAAATTACATTGTTATAACTGGGTTGCATGAGAAAAAAATCAAAATGGAGGATGGAAGAACTGCTCTGAGGAAACTATAATGGCCATGAGGCCAGTTCTCCTCCCCAACACCCTCCTCAATCTGGATTCTGATTGTGTTGACTTGTTTAACTGTTTAACTCTGCTTCCTGCGCACTCCAATCGCATGTTGTTAAGAAGCTGCAGCTGTCGGCATTCAAGTATGGCACTGCTATAAAAACAGTAAAGTGACATACAAGCTCCGCCGAGGCATCGCTTTGGCGACCCCAAAAGGAACCTTTTAAAAATTGCAGGAAGGTTGCCGCGGCAGCATCTCAGCATGAAAAATCCAGAAGAAATGCTGGGACGAGACCGCCACAAGCATCTTGCCACATACTTCCCAATGGCTTGCATGAGTCAGCCTTGCTTGCTTTATGTGAAGCTTGCCAACATCCTTCTCCACGGTATCAAAGTGCTCAGCGTAGTGCAGCGGAAGGTACCTTGCGAAAACAAGCCCCTAAGGGACTGAATCATGTACAGGGCCTCCGACGGGAACAATGTTGAGGCAGCCTGCCTTACTGCACCAGCGCTGCCATCGTGGCTGTCACTGTCGCTACTCGATGCAAGCATGTTCGCGACGACTGCCTCATCGGTTAGAAGCACTTTGTTTCCGAATCTGTAGCAGTGCGCTTTCTTTTCACTGGCAACATCGTGCACTGCCGAAGATCAGTGGGCAGATCAGCCGTCTTCCATTTTGGCAGCGAGTCAAACGAGGCGGAGAAACCATGCGTCCAGAAACGACTTCGATGCAATGAACAGAGATGAGCACTAGCAACCCGCTCTCACAATTGCGCAGAATGAAGGCGCAGCGAGCAATCTGGGAGCGGCGCTGGCAGCACTGACAGCGCAGTTGGCACAGTCCATTCGTGTTTGGAGGGGTGGAAGGGTGACGGGACAGATGCATGCAAGGGTGACGATACAGAGAAGTGTGCAGCAGCAGTTGGGGTGGCGGGCGATCGTGCAGGGGCTCACATTTCCCTTTTTCTTTTTTCAAGGATTTCACATTCAACTACCTTTCAGCATGGGGGCATTGTAGCAAGCGGGTTATTTTCCCATAGAAAACATACAAAAGTTGATGGCATAGCAGCTCCTCATTGTTATAACTGATATAATGTTAAAACCAGCATCGTTATAACTGGGTTTGACTGTATTTACAAAATAACTGCAGTGCTGGCCAGTTCAGCCGACAGTTCGAGACTCGGGAGCAGTTCGTCTTCGTCAGGGCACCCGCACACATGGTCCAAAAGAAGCCCGCAATGTGCATGTAGCAATATTAGTTATTTTTTTATTTATTTAGTCATACTGTTGGCCCGGAGGCCATTACAGCAGTGGGGTACAGCACAGAAAATGAAAATAACATAATGTACATTATACAAAATGCATGCAAATTGTACATCAAATACTGTCTTTTTGAGCATACATTCATAAAACACCGGGAAACTAGTAACAGTACAAATACAACAGCAATATGAGGCGAGCACGCACTCAAGCCCTTTCAAGCATGAAGCAAACACTGCGCGCGTGCACTGCAGTTCCGCATAGCTGTGGTATGCCACATAATGTAGCTACCACTTCGATACCACGAAGCTGAGGCTAACCTCATCCGCTTTTCAACTTAACACAAGGCAAATTGGGCAGTCTGCTCTTGGTGCCTGATACATGATAACCACATATGTTTTGTTAACTGTTTTTTTTTTTCTTGGGGGATTGGTACTCTCAGCCTTGCTTATATTGCCCTATCATGCACCACTTCTTGAGCTCAGCTTTTGGCTTTGAGACCATCATTGAGAATGTTCTAATACCTTTCCATTGGCCATCTTTTGCTTCCGTTATGCTTCAACTTTCACTGCTGTAAGTGAACAACCACCACAGCGAAGAAAAAAAAGTTGAAAATGACTTTGCAATAGTAAGCAGAGATGCTTTACTTCAAAAAATTTACTTTATGAAGTGTACGGAAACAAACAAAATGAAAGAACAGGAGGCTGACCTTGAGCTTTGGACATCTGTTGGCTAGCTGCATGACGGATGTGTTGGTAAGCTGTACACCAGAAGCATCCAAGTATTCTAGGTTGGGACAGCGTGTTCCTGTGAAGGGGGAGGAGGGGGAGGGGGTGGCACAATATTAGAAAGAAAAACAAGCTTAGTTTAGATGAAACAATGATGAAAAAGAAGCTTGTGCATCCACGGGTGAACAAGTGCTGCACACAGTTGTGACCACACTGCCAGGCAGTACTATGGCAATGATCCATTACAGGAAGTCTCTAAATGCAGGGCAAAAAAATGCCTGCCACTCAGAAATGGCCATGAGATCTGCTGTCGCAGCACTTTGCTGATGATCACAAGCAACCGTGCCAGTGGATAACGGTGGGTGGAGCTATCATCACCAGAAGCGTCTCCTAAGTTAGTATGCAGGAGGAGATGAAGGTAAAAAAATGAAAGGAGAAGTCGCAGTTACACAGGGCTCACATGCACTTCCACATCTCCTGCAAAGACCAGAGGAAGCTAGGAGTGCGCTGGGATGAGGGTAAGCATCAAGGGAAAGGCATTGGGGAAAGTACAGAGCACGCCCCTGTACACTACTCTGTACAGAAAGAAAAAAATGCAGGGGCTTTTAAGGCCTTGGCAAGTATTTTGAAGGTTTAAGGCACCATGATGTCTGGCAGCTTGAATACAAAACATTGTCTTAAACAATAAGGAAACATGTTTTTATTGCACATGAATTGAAAAAAATTCTCGCTATGCCTTCTTTGGTTAAACCACCACCATCCCCCACGAAAAGATTGCTCCCCAGTACAAAGATGCTAGGTGGATCAGATTGGCTTGCACAAACTTTGTGGTCAGATACACACATGAAATCCACCAAGCTTAGCCAAAGCAAGACCTTTAACCACTAAACGAAACTTAGTGGTTTTCAAGGCACTGAATCTGGCAGTTTCTCATTCTAAGATTTCAAGGAATACTGCAAACTCCGTAACTGGAACAAAGAAAACAAAATTTGTGGTTTTACGTGCAAACCCAAGATGCGATTATGAGGCACACCACAGTGGGGGACTCCAAATTAATTTAGAGCAGCTGGAGCTCGTTAACGTGCACCCAATGCACAGTACATGAGTGCTTTTGCATCTCACCCCCATGCAAATGCTGCTGCGGCGGCATTTGGCTGCTGCCAGAATTCAATATCGGGTTTTCAGGCTTAGCAGTGCAATGCCACTATTGCCACCACAGCAGGTGTATGCAGTTGCGACAGTCCCTCAGAATCACAACCTGAGAACCCTACTTTGAACTGCGTAGACCTGATGACAGGTTAACCATACGGACAAGGACAGATTTTAGTGATAACAATAGTGAACGGGCCAGTTAAAAAAGCACGCCTCTGGCAGCAGACACGAACAGACAGAACAAAAAAGAAGTATTGATGCAGTGATACATTGAATACAACCGGGTTGTACAGTCTACAAACAGCACACTACTAATTCACGGTCAGTCCACTTGCACATGTGCACACACAAGTATGTGGCAGACATCTTCCACTCACAAGTGATCCAGTCTGCATACAGTAAAACCTCGTTAAACCGTACCCGCTTAAACAGTAGTTTCGTTTTAAAGGTAGTAAAGTCAAATCCGCGACTCAGCGGCCATTGAACATAATGTGTTTTGTATCCGCATAAACCGTACCAGCTTATTGTGTACGTATCGGTTAAAACGTTTGTGCTAAAACGTGTTTCCAATTTTCGTCACGCAAAAATGGCGTTGCGTCGTCTCCATCGGGCGGCCCGACAGAACAACAAGCCTCAGAGATCAGAACAACGGCCTCAAGGTGCCCCGTGCGTGCGCGTGAAGCCACATCAACATCATTTCGGCGGAGTGCCAGAGAGCATTGTGGCATCGCGTAAGCGAGGTCTCATGTTATGCCAAATCTCGGATAAAAAAGACGCCGGATGCTCAGCATAGAAGAAAAATTAGACATCGTCCGTGCTATCGAATGTGACACGAAGAAGTCAGCGCTAGCACACGACAGGGATCTGCTGCTGACTACGGTGTGTGGCATTTGGAATGCGAAGAAGTTGCTCGGCAGCGCTGCTGCGACCGTGAAGAGATGTCGGCTACCAGGTTAAACTTTTCACCATTGTTGCCTCGGTTGTTGCCGAAGTGTCGGCTAGCAATGACACGGAAAGCGGCAGCACGGGCGATTCAGGCTCAACAGTGGCAGAAGCTGTGCATTACGTAAGCCTCGTGAATGCAATCATTGCGACGAGAACAGCACCCCGCAACTTCTACAGCACTACCGCAAGCGTGCACGGAGAATACGTAACGCCAACAAGGAATCTGCCACGCGAGTGTTTGCCGAGAAGAGGGGGGCTGGCTGAAAAGCTGCCTCGCAGCTTCAGTAAGTTTGAGGCCGCTGTCGTCACTGCTAGGCCGCCGCGGCATCAAACGAAAATAACACTTTTGTCATGCGAAGTGAATAAATACTGCATGCTTTTTTCCCCTTTCATCGCACTCTCTCCGAGTTCCGTTTTTGACAGGTAAGTGGTCGATCTCATGCTATTTCGGTTAAACAGTACTACCATTTAATACGTACTTTTTCCAAGCTCCGACCAACTACGGTTTAACGAGGTTTCACTGTATATGATCACGCTACAGTACTACGATGAGTGCCAGGGATAGATAACGTGCACAATGTACATAAAACAGAAAAATTGCAACAACACAAGCTACTTGATACAAAGTAATCAGAGACAGAAATAATGCAAAAAGCAGATTCTGAAGCAATAAACATATTATGCTGCCAAAGCACTCAAGGTTCCTGGACAAAGGAAGCAGCAAACTTATTCACCAGGCCATGGAATGAATGGAGCAAAACAAACTGGAACACCACTTATGCAGAATTACTTGAATGTGCAATGTGGCATAGCACTATCGTATTTACTCAATTACAATGCCTCCTTGATAGTAACATGCACCCGATTTTCACCACTAGAAACGAAAAATGCAGTGTCCTCGATAGTAACACGTACCCCAGCTTTCATACTGTACTCGAAGAAATTATAAATGCAATGCCCTTGATTGTTTACCTATTAATTTTTCATTGTAAGAGAAATTGTAAATAGTAATGTACTTTTTCTAACTCGGAAAAATAAAAGTTGTCGTACCTAAACTACAGTAGAGCAGCCATCACCCATTATCCCTTTCGGAGGCGTCTTTATCGCTATCAACTGGGAACGCAACAAACAAACAAACTACCCAGCGCATCTCATTTTTGATGCAGTGTGAGGCATTTGAGATGGCGTACCATGGCAGGCCAAGTGCAATGAGATCCCGATAATTTGAAATCTCGCAATTCAAATTCACGGATAATTTGAACTGCTCTGTTGGTTTTGGCAAAGTTCTCTGTCATTTTAATAGAGAAACACTGCCACAGATTCGAACTACGAAAACCGCACAACGGTTATTTCAAATAAAATTTCTCACTCTCGTGAAGAACTTCTTGTTTCGAGACCAAACCGAAGCAAGCAGAGCGGCATGCACCTAGCGTGCGCTTGATCACATTACCGCGCTGGTGCTCATGTCATCAGCACTGGGCATGAAGGAGGACTGCACGCATTAAGCCATCATCCTTCTCAGCTCACCCTCGCACATTTCCTCTCGCGCCCACAGCAAACACTGCACACTGATGGAGGAAAGATAAGACGAATGTGAGCCCAGCAACGATTTTAGCCTTGCGCACTGTACCGCACAATTGATGGGGCACTACATTTAAAGAGGCTCTCCTTACATCAAGCTCTGCTTTATTCAAACAAATTTTCGGTCCCCCTTGGAGCTTTAATTAAAGAGATTCTACCCTATAGCATCTACAATATAGTACAGTGAAACCTTGTAGATACGATCCCACTACACGATTTCCCAGTGCTAACATTTGCGATTGAGAGAAAAAAAAGACCCAATTGAGTTAAGCTCATCTTTTAATGGTTCATACGTTCCCAGAAAACGCTACCTTTTGGCACCGATGTACAATACATAGGCAAACTGGAATAGTATGATACATTTTTCAGCTGCTAGATTCCAGGCAAACTAGAAAATGCGCGAGGCATGCGCAATCCAAAGCAGTAGCCACCCGCCATGGCAGCTTCGTCGCAATACTCGCTGGCCCATCTCACGTAAAAATGACGGCGGACGCTCAGTAGAGAGCTTTAGCTTGTCCGGTAGTATTCGGTAAACACAGGTGGACTGGTCGTTTTACCAGAGCAGCTGAGGCATAAACGTGAACGGCCTGCACAGTGCAGCTACCTGGTGGCGCAGAGTGCAAAAATAAACTTTATTGTGAGACCAGGCTTTTTAAGCCCAAAGGTAGGTGGCCTCCTCAGTCCAGGTAGCCATGGCTCGCTGCCGCTACCAGACAAACGCAGATAATCCAGAAGTACATGTTGCTGGGCTAGTCAGTTCATATTGCTGAGTAGACCATAAATATGATTGCTTTGGTGGAAACAAGGAAGGACGGAAGGGAACAAGGGGGGCGCCAAACTTTCGACTGTTTATTCTCTATTGTATAATATGCAATATATACACGCAGGCGAATGCACAACATACAAAACTGCTTCAATCGCGCAACACCCTAATCACAGCCGGCTATCAAACAATAGAGAATAAACAATAAATAATTATAAAATAGAGAATAAACAGTCAAAGGTTTGGTGCTCCCCTTGTTCCCTTTCGTCCTTCCTTGTTTGCCCCATTTATGGTCTAGACATTTGTGGTCTACTCAGCAAACACAAATAATATTGTAGCAACCAAATGTATTTCCCTTTGCTGTTGGTGTTAACTGTCGGCTGCAACATGATTAGGCCACTGCCTATCATTTACACCAGCAGTGAAGTAGAATATACTTCGTTACTGCAATATTAGATCTGTGTTTGCCCGAGTTCTGCGCTGCAAGGTGGCTGCATCGCGCTGGGCATTCACATTTGCGCCTCCGCTCATCCAGTGAAACGTCCAGATTGCTTGCGTTTACCGGAATACCCGATGCTAATTCTCTTTAGTTTCTTATTCTGGTGCCAGCAAATCTCTACCTGGCTCATTGCAAGCTGCATTCACAGTTATCACCACCAACCCTATTGCGATAAGCATTTTCACCTATCTGTTTCACAGTGCATGGTGCCATTGGAAGCATACTGCACGCTTTTAATAGGCGATAACCCAAACGCGGCACCATTCCCTGCTGCAGACTGTGATTGTACAATACTTTTGTGGCTACTATATCTCATGTAAACAAGAAAAGGTTGAAATTGAGAAAAGAAATTGAGAACACTAGAATCACCGATCTGGTTTACAGCACGTGGGGTGTATTGCTGTTGTAAGCGCACTGGACACTTTTAGTAGGCGATAACACAAACGTGCCACAGTTCCCTGCTGCAGGCACGCGATGTGAGTGTCACGTTTTGTTCCAGCGGCATCCGGCTTTGCCCACCAACTCGATTTCATTTTGGTTTCCCGTCACTGTCCTAAAACACTATGCAATAGGAATACAACGAAACGCTTCTCGGGCCGCCCGGACCCCAACAGTTCGACGCACGTCGACGTCTTGTGTTGCAACGATTCAAGCAACGCTTCAAATTACGTAGATGACAACTACAGTTGAGCCTGGGAAATTTTTTAGTTTCTTCGGATCTTATGTTTTCCTGGTTAGTATGTCTTTTTACATATTTTTTTAAACATATGAATGAGCTTCTGCTGTGCTATATAGCCTAAGGAAACTATGGAGCACGCCAAAAGGCTACAGTAGCTTCGACAGATTTAGCAATATGTGGATTGCATGGATTACTGAAATTTCATATGCGAATAGTTTGTCACTACTGTAGTTTTGTCTTACTCAAGCTTAATGCACATGTCATTTCTCGCAAAGCTTTCTGTAAAAAAAGAGAGTCCGTTAAAATGAAGTAAATATGATATATAGTGTTTAGCTAGCCACTAAACATTGGGCTGTAAGAATTCAGCATCTGAAAGTGAACGTTAACACATACTAGCAAGCTTGAAGGCACACATGTGCATTGCAGTCCTTTGCTTTTCCCCTTTCACATCTTGCTCCAGCCTGTTCGCACAACAACGAGACTGCTTTACAGTGCATTTGACAACGGAAAGGAGCAAATGCTGAATACTTACCAATGGCCTTAACTGCCTTGTGGTCGAGCATATGCGATGCTGTGGCCAAGTCCAGCCAGCGTAAGGATTCGCCACAGCGGCTTAGAAGAGCTCGCAGGATGGCAATGGTCAAGGCTGCCATGAGAGAATTAAGAACATATGTACCTATCATCAACACTTGCATCATGAGGTGGTCTGAAAAGTGCAACTGGTGTCAAAAGGCGAAGAAAATGAATGAATGACGTCTTACGCTTTCCCTGGCTGATCGAGAAGACCCCCGTGAAAGAGAGCCTGCATTGGGCCCTCCAGAGGCGCTCTGCAAGTGCTTTCCATCGATGGCACACTACAAAATGAAGCAGGCAGGCACGACAGTGAGAACAACACGTTGTTCCGAGTAGCCCCAACTAAATTTAGCCAAAGCCGAAAAAGCTTGTGCTCTGTTTAAATTGAGACAACCACAAGACAGAAGAGCTCCGTAGCAACCCATTTTAAAAAATTGTGCTCGATATCAAAGGCCAACTACACTGACATTTCAATTTGACTAATTAGGTTACAGATCAGTAGTACAGTAGAACCTCGTTCATATGTTCTGAAAAAAAGAAAAAAGAAAAGAATGTGAGAAAAGACATGGTAACTGGGAAAATTACGTACGATTCGAAGTAACTAAAAGATTTGACAAACTCGACTATTGTTGACATCTTGTGTAATACGAAACATCACGCAGATCATTGCAGCACGAGACACTGAAAAGCATCGAGCTGGTGGTGCTCTGGCGGCCTCGAGGTGTGTTATGTTTTCATATTGCGTGGTGTTTTAGGAGGGTGACGGAAAACCGAGACGAAATCGATCTGGTGGGTGATGCCTGATGCTGCCAAAGCGAAATGTGATGCCCACATCGTGTCGCTTGCAACAGGGAATGGCGGTGCATTTTGATTATCGCCTACCAAAAGCGTGCAGTACACTACCAATGGCACTACGCACCCCACAATGTAAAACAGACAGGTGAAGATGCATATCACAATAGATTTGGCGGCGATAGCTGTGAATGCGGTGTGCTATGACCCGGGCAAAGATTTGCTGAAAAACGGAACTAGAAACCTGTGCGCTGTTGTTTTCACGGGAGATGGGCGGCTATATAATGTTCTCAATCGCGGACACCTCGTTCACTTTCTTGTTTACATGGGATCTAACGGCCGGAAAATGTATCATATGATCGCAGTTTGGCGATGTACTGAATGTTGGTGCAGAAAAATTGTGCTTCCCGGGAACGTATGAACTGGTAACAAATGAGCGTACCTTCAATGGGTCATTTTTTGATTTCTTGACTGTGAATGTTGGCACCAGGAAAATGTACGCAGCGGGAACGCAAGAATGAGGTTCTACTGTATATACTGTCAAAACAGTTCTTCTACAGCTGCAGTAGGGCTGATAACTGTAATTTTCTTAATAACACACTGTAAGTAGCTGCTAAGTAGCTGCTAAGTGGATGACGCAGGCACTTGGTGGTCAGTGGGTAAGAGGTATGATGCAGGCCCCAGAACATGACTTCGAAGATGTGTTGCAAGCCGTGAGTACCTCTTGACCTCAGAGGTCATGCAGAGGAACTGTATTGGTTCTCGACGTTCTGGTTTTGTGTCATTTCTGGCCAGCAATAGTGGTGGCACTCCTTCAGTTTTCAATACCGAAAACATTTGATATTTTTGCGAGCGTTTTGCGACATATCTACTCATACTTCAAACAAAGTTTTACCTGAAGGATACCTTATATATGCACTATCTGATATGTAGCTCTTCATGATTAACCCATGGCCCTCAGCCCCAGTAGCTGCGGAGCACCTGACCTGCAGGTCATGCAATGCGCAGGTTAGATAACCGTTGGACCATTAGGGTTACAGAAGTTGGAATTGGTTGCTGCAGGGCAGGGGTAATTGGAGACAGCAGGGGAGGCCTTTGTCCTGCAGTGGACATACAATGTGCTGATGATAATGATGATGATGCAGTATTAAATTTAATTGCAGTTGACCTTTAAAGAGGCTCTGAAACACTCTTTAAGAAAGGTGTGGACTGTGTCTGGTACTGATGGGCATTATCTTGCAGATCTTTTTTAAGAAAAGTTTTCCAATGTGACTTCCCAAGAGTTACGACCCGTAGCACCCTGCAGTCGAGGCCTACTGGCTTGCATTGGAAGGTACAAAACAGGGAAACTACACCTCTTTCAATGATGACGCGTGTCCTGATGTCAAGCCAGCCAAGAACCAAGAGTAGAACATCGTCCGGAAGGTTCTCCACATAGCTTGGCGATGTGAATGAGGTCAGTGAATCTGCATCTGTTCCAATGTCTGACACGATATCACCCCCTTCTCCATGACCATCTGGTTTATCCTTCAGCTGCATTTAGACACAAACATGAGATCCACTGATGCAAAATAGACCATGCTTAAAGGGCAATTGAGATTGGGTACAGTACGTCCAGTTACCTACTAGTGAACACACCAAGAATCCATAGGTACTTATATAAATTGTTGCATTTCAAGTAGAAAGTAGTTATCTGTCTTCATGTGAAAACACAAATGGCAGTAACTGCAGGTGATTAAACTTTAGCTGTCTATGTGTATGGCAGCATGAGACTGGTGGGAAGAGACAGCAAACAAGCCACCTGCCTCCCCACTCCCCACTTTGCACTGGACTTGCATGTAATGTTCCTTACATGCTTCTAAACATTGAACACGTTCACCGCAGCAGCATTTCTTGAAGTCTCAATTCCTCTGTGTGATGACCCACCGGTGGGTCACTTGCCACATCCCTCTGGTGCATCGTGACCCACCGGTGAGTCTCCAGTTCCCTTTGAAACTTCCTCAAAGTGCAGACAGATGGTGCCACTGCACGTAAAAACAGCAGCAAGAAGAAATTTTTTCTCCTCTGGATTCTAGCAAAAGATGTCACTCGCACACTGCAGAAAAGCCCTGCATGGCCACAGAAGAGGAATAACTGGCAATGACCAAAAGGGCCATAGTCCCTTGAGCATACACACCTCCTCAGCTGCTGGTGCCATAACATTAGAAGCAGGAACTGTGGAAGACGCTTCACAGAGGTTGTCAGAAGAAAACAGTCCTCCAATCCAGGACTGACTTTCCTTGCCTTCAGCCTCAGCTTCTGGCTCCTTTGAAGACACAGCTGTCACTTCGGAGGCTTCACTGTGTGCGTCAGGTCTCAATACATCAGGTTGCACTAAATATTCAGGAAGGGACGGCAAAAGATTGCCAAATTAGCAAAGAACCATTTAACAAGCTCTTGCTTGCACAAGGGTTAGACATTCGGTATTGTATAAAGGTGGGACCTCATAACTCTTGTAGGAGTTGTAGAAAGGGGACCCTAGAATATATATGTTTTATATAAACATAATGAGCATGTGACGGAAGAGAAATAAAAATTTGCAACAGTAATAACCTATTGTGTCTTCATTGATTGAGTGACGAAAGCCTGAAAGAGCAAAAGTTAATTCAACTCTGCCTATTACATTTACAATGACCAAAACTTCGAAAAGGTACCTATGCATATTAAGCAGCGCTTTTAACTAAGCAATCAGATAACTGAAGCAATTTTGCATGTGGTGTCAGGGTCGAATTGCTAGAAGTCAGCTGGAATATGGCTCATGCTTACGCCTGTGCACCACAACTTTGTCTGGTCTCTGCCCTTTTTTTCCTGCCTGTTCTTGAATGATCTACATTTGCTCTGGCACCTCTACCACTCAAACCCGTAAAATGCAAAGTTTGACGGCACAGTAATTGAAGCAAACAAGCAAAGAAAAATTCTGCCATGCTGCTGCAGCCCGCCTGACAGTGTTGCCATAGCAACACAAAGGACTTCTAGTAAAGTGCCCGATGGAAACTCACCTTCACAGGTAAAAACTTCGTTCAGCATTAAAATTAGGTACCTGACCACGTCGGAAGGAACATTACACTGTTTTAAGTTCCTACAAAACCCTTGTTCACAATGGTAGTTGAAAAATTAAATTGTGGGGTTTTACATGCCATAACCACAATCTAATTATGAGGCATGCAAAAGTGTGGACTTATTTTGTCCATTTGGAACGCTACAATGTGTGCCTAAACTAAGTACGCGAGCGTTTTGTATTTTGTCCCAGTCAGAATCCCAAGATGTCCCATCAAAATCCCTAGACGTCGAGCTCAGCAGCGCTACGTCGTAGTCACTGGAAGACAGCGGTGAGTCAACACAAAATGGCAGTGGTAATTGCAGGATGCTTTATATTGCGTTTCAGCATATGACGAAATGAATTTGTACAAGCAACGTTTAATCTTCTCGCTGTGCTGCTAAGAGTGCTCAGTTTAACATACTACATGACGAGCAATTTGAGGTCGAGCTGATAAGTTACACTCAGTGACCATAATCTCAATTTCCTACTACAGTCGAACACCTCTACGACGAATGCATCTGAAATGGAATTACTCGAGCAACGAAAAGAACTCGTGTGTCCTGGCCAAATGACCATCTGCAATGTGCACTGTGAACACCTCCACAGTGAAGATTATTCTAAAGAATCTGACTGCGCAACAAAGACATACAGGTGCCACCACATCTCTCCATAGCCACCACAGAGTGGAAGGATCCGGACACTAAAGTGGCTATGACAGCCCCTCCCCACTATTTTCAACCAGCTGATGATCTTCTCAGAACTGACGAATGGCAACATTGTCGAGACCATCAAGAACGGGATGGAGCCGAACGTTGATGAAGACTGCAGTGTTGAAGCGCCCGTAGAATAACCAAGAGTTTTGACTTGGCAAGCAAAGGACAACTTGACACTCTGCAACCTGTATCTTGCATTACTCCCAAATTTTTGCCGCTGAGCATGCAGCAAACTTTGTTGCCATAGTGTCGGCCACAGTTGCACATTCCGTCAACCTGAATGCGCAAAAGAAAGAATTAGCAACTTAATTCACTAAGTATGTATAAATAGACTTTTGCTAAACAAAGATTTTCTTTAGCTGAAAGTGCTTAGCCTGCTCTAGAGCGAGCGGTTCAGTTTGCTACCAAGAATGAAGTGACCAGTATAATGAAGGATTTGGGAGGTCCCAAGCACTTCGTTGTAGAGGTGTTCGCCTGTAGTTGTGTGTCCAGCATTTTCAATATGCTTGGCAATGGCCTTTGATTGAGTACGTCCTTTCGTTACCTCCTCCTGATGGTGTCAGAAGACTCCTTGCATATTTACAATTTTATCACGGTATAGAAAATTGTACTTGGTGCACATGATTATATATATGACGCCAGGGAACCTTGAAAGATGTACAGCATTTTTCACATTCAGAAATGACGACAGTTGACAACACGGACCACACCAAGAAATGACTTGGTATCTGTGCCTTACAAAATTTAAGTGTTAATGATGAGAACGAGTGCCAGCCACAAACTAGCAAATGGTACGAATTATGCGTGCCATCAATAGATGGTACTGCTCATGCATCTTTCCACTCATTCATGAAGCAGGCAAGACTTGTTTAAGGGCTCACTCACAACGGCGACTTGAGAAGGTCATGCAACCGATTGTGACTGGTGACCAAAACCCGACTCAGGGCGACCGATGTTCACACTAGCAAGTGCGGCTGGTCAGTCGCCACACTGAAATATCTAGTGACATACACTTTATGTATGCAATCCCATAGCCCCGTAAAATAAGCGTCAGCGTATACAGATGTCCTGTTCCGGCGCATCTGAGTGGTTTAGCAGTTCTGCAACTACAGTCGCGCTACTGAAAAAATGAGCAACAAGCGACTGGCCAAAAATGATTGCTCTTCGAGAAAAGTGACCATTTACGACCAACTTCATTGTAAAACCACTTTCAGTCGCTAGTGTGAATGAGCAATGAGCTTTAAAGGCGCAAATAACTCTGACTCCATTTGTATGTGCACAATGTCACTGTTATCTGTACTGCAGCCAGCAACTTAATTCTCTTCAGAATGTTTTGTAGTTCTATGAAGGCACGCTTTTTTTCTCTTCTGAAGCTATACTAAAAGAAGTTGTTATGGGGATGGCACAGGAGCTGCGACAGGTTTCAAATTAGAGAAAAGTAACAGCAATAACAGACAACTTACCAGAATCGCGCTTGACACTCCCTCGCTGCTTTGGCTTTGGTCTCCCCTAAAATGCAAGATCAAAAAGCAGTCAGAGGGATGCAAATGTTGAACTACTACTCAAAGCAGCACGGTCAAACCTTGCAATGAGCTGTGTTCCCAGGAAGTCGAGAATAAAAATTACAAGTGGTGCCAGAAGCTAGGTGATTAATGGTCTAAGAGGATTAAGTTTGCACGCTGACCAAACTTTCAAGTTAATGTGCAGTCTTTATCAAATTCAAGGCCACACACGTTCGACGTCATGGGTGTACCATTGCAGCCCCCGTAAAACTTTCGTTGCTCCGAAGTCCCAGCAACTTCACTTTCGCGGCAGCCTCGGCCGATCAATGGCGAGCTGGGAAGAGCTCGCAGCTAGAGCACGAGAATTTGACTTCTTTTGTTTGTTTACCTTTGTCGGCGCAGGCTTTTCACTCATTGTTGTCGTGACGGCTGCTCCGCACTCTTGCAGCCGTCGACCCGTTTGGCCGTGGTCACTGAGACGCCCTGGTTTGCCTCTTCAGTTCGCTTTTGTGCGCAGCCCACTTCGTTATGCAAGAGCTGGAGAAGTAAGAAAAATAAATCGCGAAATTCCGGCAGGCTTTAGCACTTCAAACACAAAAATGGAAAGATTGTCGTTGATACTACTGCACCGATTAGATTACGACCTTAGTCTCAATGTGCGACTCACTGAAGACTGGTTAAACATTAATGTTTCTGCGATACGCTGACATAGTCATATCTTAAGGAACACCCGTGCTCTATTTAGAGCACCGCGTGTTGAAAATTTCTTGCTAACTTACCTTCAGCAGTGTTTACTTCAAAGGCAGCGGCTGCAAATGACGAATCGTAAAGCAAAGCAGAATGATGCACCAGAATTATTACAAGGCTTTCTGCTGACCGAATGTGTGCATCACTAAAGGTTAAGAATGTTGACCTGAAATAACAGAACCATGCATGGCACCCACTCGCTAATTGAGAACACTGTCAACGCTTGCTAGAAACGCACGCCAACTTCGCGCTACCAGCTGAGATGTGGTTGCCAGCATTCCTTATGAAGTCGCGATGATAATAATATTTTTTTAAGAACTTAAGAAACACAACAACGCAGTGGCTAAACTACCTACTGCGTCTAAAATTTTAGACTACCCACTTAAAAGCAATGTTATAAAGCACAAACATATTAGCATTCGTTGAATATTTACTTTCGTTTCGTTTTCTTCAGTACGTGCCGTACCTGCGCACGGCTGCTGCGGTTCCGTAATCGTGATTTCTTGCTTAAAAAACATGGAGGAAAGAAGCCAAAGAGCATACCGTAGAGTTTCATAGAATATTTATGAAAGAAACAAAATAGGACAGATCCTGACTTCACGTTTTCGAAGCCGGAAAAGCAGCCACGCAGCCATGTTGACGTGCCATCTCCCATTGCGCTTCCAATCAGTTCGCCGGAATGCATAGGCGCGAGCTTTGAACTTGCATTGCTACGAGTCGCCGGAAGTGTGTGCTGCCGACGCGCGCCAGAACACAGCCTAAGGAACTTCTGTAGGAGTTTTAGTGGAGCAGACACGCTCCTGTGTTTTCCCGAGGCACGTTGAAGAAGACGACGAAGAGATGCACCGTGATTACTTGAGTGTCTGTGTTGCTGGCTGACACTCACACTCAATATACCCTAAACCTGACTTTCAAGCTTACAGACCACGCTCCAAAGTCAGCCTGTCCCGCGAACAGGATGTGCTGCGAAAAAGACAGGGTAGAAAATTCTTATCACACTTTTCAAAGGTCTAGAGCAGCATCGAGAGCTTCAGCAGCGCGGTTGCTATGACAACGATGACGTTTGGGGTTCCAGTCCCAGTGCTTCTTCGTAAAAAACGGCCCTTCCGCCAGACTTTCTCCAACAAGTCCGTGCTGGCCGAGGCCTCTCCTACGCTTTCCTGCCTCCATGTTAAAAAAAAAAAAATGTTGGCACTCAATGTTTCTAAATAAAAATATGTCTGCGTCCTTTGGGGCTTATCTTGTCCCACAACAATAATCGCCATCTATCTTGCCCGCATTTCTTTGCGTTAACGCTGCGCGCCCGGTACTTTCAGGTCATCCAAAAATATATTTTGCTGGGCTAGTCGGATCATATTACTGAGTAGTTTTCTTGTTTGATTTTTTTTCTTCTATTGCTGAGTACGTAACCTCGCCCTCATGCGATGCAGGCAAGCTTTAAGAATCAATTGGTTCGACTGTCTTCCGCTGGGTTTCTCCGTTCTCCGTTGATTACTGCCGTTGTCGAGTCGCTCCTCCAGAAATTCAAGAGCGACAAACACAAGAGAAGGGCTGAGCAAGCGCAGAAAACGGTGAGGTCGCAGGTCTTGCCTTATATGCACCGTGTAACCCACAACTTAAAGAAGGTTGCAGGCCGACATGGGGTGCTAGTGGTATTCTCTGCGCTACGCAATATCGCCCAGCTTTTTCCTCGCATTATTACTGATGGGAGCCAGAAACGTGGGTGTTGTAGAGTACATGCCACGTCGTACACAAGATGTGCTACCGGAGTCGTGTATGAGTTTCTACTGTCTTGCGGTAAGACATGTCAGTCAGACTGCAGGCGATGCGTAACTGAGCGTGCGCGGGAACATGAGCTGTCACTCAAAGGTAAAGACGGAGCACATATTTGCCTAAGCACTGCAATTAGCATCCGTGTGAGCCACGACTGGAGAAGATACGGATTCTTGAAAGAAGCAGGGGCACTACGGCACGCGGCCGTTTGTGCTGAGCTTTCGTGGCGGCTGGACGTGCTTTTTGGGGCTCCGTGGCGGCGACGGAATCATAAGTTTTTGTGCATGCTTTGAGCTTGCTTCTGGTTCTGATTTGCTCATTTTTTAGCCTTTAAATAATAATTGGGTAGTTTTCTTTTCTTTTCTTTCTTCGTTGTCTTTATTTGTCCCTCTTTTTTCCGTGCGCGCGGGCGTGTTTCGTGTACATTTGGTTTTGCAGAAAAGTCAAAGCGTCCTTTCGCGCCACGTGATGCAACACGGGCGACCAGGTGGGACATTAATTCTTTATAGTCTTTAAATAGTAGCTTGGAAGTGGCAAGGCTAACAGCTATTAGTGGTTTTACTGTGTATGTGTTGGTAGGAAAGTGAGAGCGCGTGGCCGCGTGGTTGAACACTTGCGAAAACGGGGCATAAACGTGGTGGGACGTTAAGTCCTTACAGCCTTTAAATAGTAGCTTGGAAGTTGCAAGACTAATAGCTATTAGTGGTTGTACTGTGTGTGTGTTGGTAGGAAAGTGAGAGCGTGGCCACGTGAACATGTGCGAAAACGTTTAACGTGTCATACCTTAAGTCTGTGCGGCATTGATTGCTTTTAAATGGTTGGTGAGAATTACTTTGCGACATTTTGAGGATTTAGATCCTGTGTGTATAGGTTTTTGCTAGAAGGCACGTGCTCTGCATTGTTATGGTAGTACAGCATTATAGTATTTGCAGTGGAAAAAGCCGGGCAAGAAAGCCGGGAAAGCGTGAAGTGTGCGCGGGGTCCCTCAAGGCAGATGAGGGTACGGATGAGAATGAAGAGGGAATCGAGTCAATCGGCACACACTGTGATGTCAATGCGAGGCTCAAGAAAATTGAGGCTTTCCAGGAAGAGCTTGTCAAACAGGTTGAAGAGCTCAAAAATGAGCTAAATAGAGAGCGTGATGCACGGAAGGTAGTGGAAAAAAGTCTTGAAGCAGCCGAGGAAAAGCTGAACAGGGCCGCCATTGTGAACGAGAATCGTCGTGACAATGGAACGCAGTCCCCCAAACGAGAGGAGAGGGAGTGTCAGCAAAGTACGCGGAATGCGGACAACGTGGTGACAGTTTAGCAGGAAAGAGCGTCTCCTACCTTGAGGCCGCCACGCGGAAAAAGCAGGAGCGCGTGGATCAATGCCCCTTGTCAAGTCCGAATCACGCGGAAAAGGACAAAGGGAAGCAGGGAGAGGTAAGAAGAGTGAAATGGTGATTATCGCCAAAGACTCAAACCTGGGTAAGTGCTCAGAAGCAATTGTGGAGAGGGTGAAAGGTGATAAAAGAGTGGCGGTAGGGACATTTCCGTGGCGCACGTTGGGTTCTGTGATTGAGCGAGAAAAAGAAAAGCTAGCGGAAAATGCCCACGTGCGCAAACTTATCATAGAGCAGGTGGACTAAACGACATCCTAAACAGGAAAGGGACAGGACTAGCCCAGCGCTTGGCGAAGGGGGTGGACGACTTGCGCGAGCTGTCCCCTCAGGTGCAGATCGTGGTGTACACGGTGCCGGAGGTGCCTGTGCGTGACAATCACATACAAAGAGCTGTAGTGGCTGCTAATGAGGCGATATGGAAAATGAGCCGAGAGAAAGGCGTCAAGGTAGTCGAAGTAAACAGGGAAGTGAGAAAGTGTGGTGGTTTTCAACGAGACGGGATCCACACAGGCTTGCACGAGAAGTGGGCGGGTGACTTGGTGGTCGCGCAGTTGCTTCTTTAGGGGGCCCACGGGCGCTCAAGAGGCCAGAGTAGGCAGTAATGAAGAATGTCTCCCAAGGGAACCTCATAATAGCATCGCCGTCAATAGCAAAAAAAAAAAAAAATAGAAGGAAAGCAAGAAAGAGAGCTCGCCATGCAATAGGCTACATAAACATGCAGGGTGGCAGAAGAAAGGAAAAGTGGGCAGAGATTGAGGAGCAGTTAAATAGAGAACAAATAGGGGAGTAAGCGGTTACAGAAACGCACCTTAGAGATTCGGAAGAGCCGCCAGTGATTGAGAATTATGTTTGGGAAGGGTGCAACCGAACTAAGTGTGAAAGAAAGGGAGGGGGAGTCGGAATGCTCATCCATCAGGGAGCCAAATAAAAAATAGTAAATTCAAAATGTGCAGAGCTTCTTTGGTTATCAGGTACAATGAGTGGGAAAAAGAACTCGGCAAGAGCTATTGAATGATCTGCAGGAATGTAAGGAATTCGGACCGGAACAGTATTCCACAATGAAAGAGCAAGAACAGGTGACCGGATGTTCTATCCATAACGCTAACGCCGTGCAGCGCGCATTTGAGGAACCATCGAGCAATGAGCGCCAGGCGACCGACACTGAGAGTGGCGCAAGGACCTCATTAGGAGATGAAGGAGAGAGAGAAGAGGGCGCAAAAGCATTGGAGCCGCGCTCTGCTAATCACACGTCTATTGAGGAGCAGCAGCAATCGGATAGTCGGGATGCTGTAGGGGCGGATAATGTAGGCGACAGCGAGAAACTTCGCCCAATCACAGAAATTTCTTTCGCGGAAGAGCAGGAAGAAGATGAGTCACTGGCCGTTGCTTGGCGCCATGCGAAAGAGCGGTCGCACGGCATGGTAATCGATGGTCCGTTGCTTTATCACAGGGAGAAATTAGATGAGAAACAGTGCCTCCAATTGGTAGTCCCAAAGTCGCGCCAAGCTGAAGTCTTAGAGTTAGCGCACGACAGCCCTTGCTGTGGTCACTTCTCAGAAAAAAAAGACAAAAAAGCGCATTAAAGGGGCCTTCTTTTGGCCATCATTGGCGTCTTATGTGAAACGTCACTGTCAGAGCTGTCATGGGTGTCAGCATCCATACTAACACCGTCTTCTGATTTCCACCATCTTGGCTTCCCATGGAATAATAATTGGTGTCCTTCAAGAAGACAATTGGAAGTTTCTTTTACAAAAATGAGATGCCGTATACCTCCTCTAAATTTTTACTTACACAGGTCTGGTCTGGCTATGTCCCCTCTATGTTCTTTTTGCAGTGCACCTGAAACTATCGAACTTTATTTTCTCTCCTGCCGCCGCTTTATAAGACAAAGAAAATTATTAGTACACTCATTCACCAAACTTGGGCTATCGCTAAACTCGCCAACCATTCTTTCTTTTGGTGCGACCTCACTGGGATCCAGCCACAGGGATGCTTTTCTTGCAATTTACAATTTTATTAGAGATACAAAAAGAGTGCCTTGCTGACTTTCGAAAATTATCAATATTTTATATTATTTAATTTATTTACGTTACTTATTTTATCAAAATTCGTCACAATATTTTCATCACACGTCTAAATTACAGTTCTAGTCTCACGCTCCACAGTTGAAATCTAGTTTGGCTTTACTTCTAAGCATACGAAAAACGGCCTGCTTCTTGGCCATTCCCCCATAGTGGGTATGCGCCACTGTCTGGGACACAAGACAAGACAAGAATTCGCGCGCAAACAGCAGCTTCCTTGACGGGCCACTCCTCGGGCTAATTTAAGGTCACCGCCATGGCGAAAGCAGCGTCCAACTTCGTCTCGCAGACCCTGGACAAGAATTCGCAGAAAATACAGTGTCTGCGTCGGCGTCCTGCCCCGGCGTCCCCGTGAGCGAAAATTCCCGTATATATATATATATATATTTATGTATATTGCGGCGCCTGTACTCGGAAAAGAAGAGGAGAATGCGAGTATGCGTGAGCGTTTTTGTCAAGGCGTAGTGAAGAAGAAGTCGATGTCTAGAAATTCCGCCTCGATATTTAGGATTGCTTTTAAGCAGTAATGTTGTGCTCTCCCTTGGAGCAACAGTATTGGAATACAGCCACAGAAACGTTTGCCTATTCATTTATAATTTTCTATGTGGCACAAAAGGAATGCCTTGTTAATATTTTGTAGTTTACACAATTTATTTACTTCTACTTCAATTTAGAAAAATTCAGAAAAGCACAAATTCACAGTTTAAATCTTACTAGTAGTATTATACAAAATACGCATACATGGCGACGGTTTCGTTGGGTTTCTGTAACCGAGCCTCAATAAGTTGTTGCGCCTAATCTGGCCGGTCCATGCTGGAGAACGCATCGAAGAGCTGACGACGAAATTTGCCCCACGTTTGGAAGCTCGATTCCCTGTTCGCATACCACGTACGAACGCTATTTTCTAGCGCGAAATAAGCATGGGCAAGTTTTTAAGGCGAAAACCTTTCTAGGCTCATGGTGAAGTTTGTCAGCAGACCTGACCGCTGGAGTGCTCGCCGAAGCGTCATCACGTCATATGGAGACGGATTAAACACAGATTAAAGAATGAAAAATGATTGATAGTGACAGTTAGTTAGTTATTGATAACAGTTAGTTAGTTAGTTAGTTATGACAGTTAGTGAATGATAACCTTATAATAGAGATTGGTAGAGATTAATAATGACTAGTATAATGACTAATAATGACTACTAATGGCTTGCAATGACTACTAATGACTACTACTGACTCCGAAATGAGCAATAGGTCGAACGACGGCTTGTAATGACTATAATTGATTAGAAATGACCAGGAATGCTTACTATAGTGAGCAGTACTGACAAATAATGACTGAAGTGACTTGTAATGACTAGTAATGAATACAAAATAACTAATATGTCTAACGACCAATTGTAACGACTATAATTCATTAGAAATGGCTGAAATGATTTGTAGTGACTACCATTGACTATGATATGACAGTACGTCTAACGACGGCTTGTAATGACCACAATTAATTACAAATGACTAAAAATGTTTAGTAATGTGCAGCAATGGCTAAAAGAAAGAAGAGAAAGAGAAGAGGCAAAGAGAAAGAGGCGAATGATAAGGGGAGGAAGCGTAGGCTTTCGCCATTCACCTCTTACGAGAGATCTTAAGAGACCCTGTAACTTTTGTTGTTCGTTGCAGCGATTTATCAGAGCGATGCGTTCGGACTGGTCAAGCCAGTCCTGGACATCTTCAAAAGCATCGCCGCGGAATATTTCGAGGACGCGAGGGTGTTTAAGAGTCACCTGGGTAAGGCTTGGCGCCGTCGGTGAAGGCGGGGGCGGGCGGGTGGAATGAAGTCGTGACGGGCGGTGGAGTTTCGGGACTGGGTGCACGGCTCCGAATATGGGTTGTCCGCATGGGGTTACGGGTTCCAGCGCCTCCACCAGTGTCGCAACGTCAAAAACAGGAGTCGTATTCGGGAGGCACAGCGGCAGGTCGCCTTTTTGATGATGATGCTGATGATGATGAAGCCTCAATTAATGGCACAAACCCACTATGGGGGATAAGCCACGAAACGGGTGGTAATATGATTGAAAAAATTAAATAAAAGCAAATAAATAACACACACAGAACAGGAAAATAAATGTATAACCCAAGATGATAAATAAACTGAATACATGAGATAAAGTAGTGATCAATACTATAATCAGCCTTGCGTTGATAGGAAGACTAAAAAAGAAAATTGTTGGTGAAATACATTAAAATAAAGGATATACTTAAACATGAGCAAGTTAAATTTTGAATAATAATACTAGTAAGATTTAAACTGTGAATTTGTGCTTTTACTTTCTGAATTTTCTAAATTGGAAGTAGATGTAAATCAATCGTGGCAACTACGAAATATTAACAAGGCATTCCTTTTGTGCCACATAGAAAATTATAAATGGATAGGCAAACGTTTCTGTGGCTGTATTCAAATACTGTTGCTCCAAGGGAGAGCATAACATTACTGCTTAAAAGCAATCCTAAATTTTGAAGCGTAATTTCTAGACATCGACTTCTTCTTCACTGCGCCTTGACAAAAACGCTCACGCATACTCGCATTCTCTTCTTCTTCTCCGAGTACAGGCGCGGCAATATACATAAATATACATATACGGGAATTTTCGCTCACGGGGACGCCGGGGCAGGACGCCGACGCAGACACTGTATTTTCTGCGACACGCGATCGCGTTAAAATGAAAAAAACACTCATCGGGATTTTGCCGAGCATTAGAACATGTTCCGTAGCCCTTAGCCCTATGCCGGTCACTGCGGTCCTTCATTTCCCCCTAAGCTTTGGAAAAAATAAATAAATAAATAAATCAATCAATCAATCAATCAATCAATCAATCAATCAATCAATCAATCAATCAATCAATCAATCAATCAATCACGTAGAAATTGTAATTTTCATCCTTATACTCGCTTTCAGCGCGATGACGTTACAGGTGTACCATCAACATACGCTGTCAAAAACGAATCTGGCGTGTCGGGTCGCTCTGAACCCGACCGTGCGGCAGCTCGAGTTCGAGGACGGTGGGCCCACACGCTCACTTGAGCAGTCCGTGGGACTTGAGCAGCGGCTGCAGCTTGTTGTTGCGGTTCATGTCCTCGACGTCGGAGGCTCCTCCGAGGCACTGCTTCTTGACGAACACCCTGGGCACCGTGCTGGCGCCGGTCATGTCGCCGAGCACCTTCTGGATGTCGCTGCCGTCCGACCGGCTGTCGAGCTCCACAGACATGTAGGCGACGCCCAACCCGTCGAATATATTCTTGGCCTTCTTGCAGAAGGGGCAGTAGCTCTTGGAGAATATCACCACCGAATTCTTGTCCAGGGTCTCCGAGACGAAGTTGGACGCTGCTTTCGCCATGGCGCGGTGGCCTTAAATTAGCCGAGGAGTGGCCCGTCAAGGAAGCTGCTGTTTGCGCACGAATTCTTGTCTTGTCTTGTTTTGTGTCCCAGACAGTGGCGCATATCCACTATGGGGGAATGGCCAAGAAGCAGGCGGTTTTTCGTATGCTTAGAAGTAAAGCCAAACTACATTTAAATTGTGGAGCGTGAGACTAGAACTGTAATCTAGACGTGTGATGAAAATATTGTGACGAATTTTGATAAATTAAGTAACGTAATTAAATTAAATAATATAAAATATTGATAATTTTAGAAAGTCAGCAAGGTACTCTTTTTGTATATCTAATAAAATTGTAAATTGCAAGAAAGGTATCCCTGTGGCTGGATCCCAGTGAGGTCACACCAAAAGAAAGAATGGTTGGCGAAGTTAGCGATAGCCCAAGTTTGGTGAATGAGTGTACTAATAATTTTCTTTGTCTTATAAAGCGGCGGCAGGAGAGAAAATAATGTTCGATAGTTTCAGGTGCACTGCAAAAAGAACATAGAGGGGACATAGCCATACCATACCTGTGTAAGTAAAAATTTAGAGGAGGTATACGGCATCTCAATTTTGTAAAAGAAACTTCCAATTGTCTTGAAGGGCACCAATTATTATTCCATGGGAAGCCAAGATGGTGGAAATTGTAAAGTGTTGTTCAGGAGCTCGCTCAACACATGTCATGACTCTTCGAGGCCCGAAGTGCAACTGACGGTAGTCTAGAGCAGACCACCTCAGTCGCAATATATATATATCTGCTTGTATACTAAAGAACGTGTTTCCACGTGTGTCATCTGTTTTGACGCTACACCCAACGGAGCCATCCTGCTTTTTCGCCATATCTATCTATCTATCTATCTATCTATCTATCTATCTATCTATCTATCTATCTATCTATCTATCTATCTATCTATCTATCTATCTATCTATCTATCTATCTATCTATCTATCTATCTATCTATCTATCTATCTATCTATCTGTCTGTCTGTCTGTCTGTCTGTCTGTCTGTCTGTCTGTCTGTCTGTCTGTCTGTCTGTCTGTCTGTCTGTCTGTCTATCTATCTATCTATCTATCTATCTATCTATCTATCTATCTATCTATCTATCTATCTATCTATCTATCTATCTATCTATCTATTTCAAATTCCTTTTCTTACGTCCTTGCTTGTCCCTATCCGCCACTCCCGTACCCTTTCCGCCTTCAGAGGTTACCCCGGCCGATCCCACGTGACACTTGACGTCGCTAGTGACCTCCTCCCTTATCAGATATAGCATTAAAATTTCGCTTTTAGCGCCAAGTCACGCAGAGTTTTATTTGTTCAAACTGATTCTGTCAGCACCAAGCAGATATTTACAGGGCGCTGAGATGATCCGAAAAGCGTCACCACTCTTTGCAAAGGGGCCCTATGAATTGCTGGTGTGTCACTACTGTGACTCTGGCATTTCTACGAATCTGTGTTGACTGTTGTGCATAGTGTTTACGCTTCAATGGTTTAGAAGCATAGGCGAATTGGCGTAGTATTGTCAGGAACAAAATAGGGCATTGCAAAGGACGGAGCGTGCTTGTGTTTCCTGTTTCTCTGTCCTGTGCATTGTGCTATTTTATCATTGACAATGTTTAATTGTTAAAAAGACGACTCGTGTAAGTTGCAGCGCTATTTTAATAAAACGAGGCCTAAAAATGCTGCCTGACTACGCGTTGTACAAGCCGCCCATTTTTTTCTTTGTTTCTCATGATTTCAATCGTGCAGCCCTAATTGCTATACATTGCAGTATGCTGCTTGTGAACAATGTTCATTTCCGCACTGGATACCTTACCTCTTAAGAAGACTCTGTTATACTTGGAATCGACTTGACTTTTTGGTTGTGATTGCATGTAGTCACTACCAAGAATACGCACTATAGAAGGAGCCCGTCAAAGGAACAAAACGAATGTTATTTAATAAACCTAACTTTGGAACAAGCTATACGAGCTGCTTGGCATTAGAAATAATTATCGGAAAGTCTTTCAACAAACTTGGTGAGGCGAGACGACACACACGGCAATGACAACGTGCGACAGCACTGAAACAAGGCACGAAGCACAATATGCATGCAGTATAAGATCGGAATGCTAGTGCACACAGAAAATGTGGGCACTTCGCGCGGGCCTGTGCTACTGGTTATATGCCGCTATTCAATGAACCTCTTTGCTGTCAACTTGGGTACGTTCTAGTGGGTACCTCCCTGCGGCCACCGGGCACGTTCCACTGAATATGTGTGACTGGGTACGTGCCGTTCTTCAACGACCCTCTTCGGTGCCAATTCGGATCCCTGTGTATGCGCCACTGGGTATGCGTTAACTTCACGGCGCCGCCGCCAGAAAGCGCCGCGGATCCAAAGGGAAACGCTAGAGAGGAACCCAGCTGCAGTATGCGCCTCACGCATAACACGTTTCGGCTATTCGCGCATTTGTATGCTCATCATAGATGAGTTCTGCCCGATTTTTTTTTAGTTTTCGTACCACCCGTAGCGGAAAGAAATAAAAGAGGAGAGGCGTTGAGGTTGCGTTTTTGAAGCCGGAAGTGCAGTTATATTGCCCTCTCCGTTTGCTCCTTCAATGAGCTTCGACTTGCATCGTGACGACCCGCCAGCAGCCTGCACTGCTCTTGCGCGTCAGAACGAAAGCTACGAAACTTCTGCAACAGTTTTAGTTAAACAGACGTGCTCTCGTGTTTTAACGTGGGCAGGTTGAAGAAGAAGACGACGACGACGACCCGCGCCGCGAATGCGGAAGAGTCTGTGCTGCTGGCTGACACTCACACTCAGAGTTTACAGACTCAAAACACGATTTTCAAGCTCAAACGCCGCAATTCAAACACAGCTTGTCTCGAGAGCTTAACGTGCTTCGAGAAAGGCCCGGGCCGAAAACGTTTATCTCACTCTTCGAAGGCTGAAAGCAGTGACAACTTCGCTGGATGGTAGCCATGGAAACGAGGACGTTCGGCCGGGCCACCGGTCCCATTGCGTCTTTGTTGAAAAACAGCTCGTCACTTCCGTCACATTCTTTCCAAAACAGCCGGTCAGGCCGGGGTGTCACCTAGGCTTTCTTTCCTCAATGATACGAGCGCTGTTTGAGCTCCGGACATGCTTTTCCCCATCAATTGCGACAAATATTAGTTCGCCCCGCTTCGAGCTGTACATGGGCAGTCCTTTCTAATTATTTCTAGATGTCCGGGCCGTATGCGTGCTGTGGACTGAAGCTTTCTGCATTCTATGGACCCAAGAAAGGAGCACTTTTTACTTGTAGTATAACGATTCTCCCAGCCTGCACGGGAGAAGTCAAGAAAGCTTGGGCGCGTTTTGGGACTTGGTGATGGCAGCGCCCAATCAGAACGTCAAGCGCTATTCACGCGATGGCTGCATGATTAAAGGTCCTGATTTGTCGGTGCTTTTTCGGACGAGATGGCGGGATCTGTTGACTGCGGTGAAGCCGCGGCTCCCAGAAAAAAGGCGCAATAGCGCAAGGTTTTGTGGAGGAGCCCTGCTTACAGTTGGAAGCACAATGGAAGGCTTTTGCGAAAAGCAACAACAACAGCAAAAAGAAAACAGCCCTTTCGTAGGCCAGCTGTCATCGGATACACCGCGGCCGGCTGCGGGCCGGTCGAAAGGCCTGCACCACGCGGGCCGCAGTTTGGATACACATGTTCTAGGTGAATGCAGGCCAGTTATTTACAGCGTCGTAACTCATGTAGACCGTTTTTCTCGGGGCCACAGGATGAGTGATCTGCTTCAACGGGACGCCTCCAGAATCGGCTGCAGCATCTCATCTTCTGCGCCCTCTAAGTCACTGTAGAGTTCACCGACTGATATTTTTCTATTTCGAAAAAAAATTACCTCTTACATTTCATTGTCCCTTAGAAGTCTCCTTTCTCTTTTTTTTTCTTGTGGCCTATAAATATAACGAAAACAGTTAAGAAACAATTTAGAAGATAACGTTAGCAATGTACTTTTACTTGTTGTCGACATAGAAAAATTTAAAGAAATTTAGTGCCATTCCACTCTGTGAAGGTAGATGACTAGCGATGCTATGTGGGCCCCTGAAAGGGGAGCTGTTCACTGTGCCGTGCGTCAAATGCCGTATGCGCATGCGGACGCCGGGGCGCGACTAGTAGCTCCTCCACAATGTTGAGCCTCCGAAGATGACGACGCACCGGGGGGAGGGGGTATACATACCCATGTATCGTTGAAAAACGCTGCACGACACCTTTTACTAACGAATACTGGCACCTTGAACAGACACGCACCTCAGCGCACTCGCAAACGTAGACATGGCCGACGCGAGTCAAAGGGTAGTATCTGTTTTCATCAGCTTAATTGTGATACATGTTGTATTTGAACGTAAGATAGTAAACTTATTTTTGAGAGTTGGCGGAGTGCTCAAAGTCTGCTTCACCTGCACCGCGGGTCGGCCCCGTATTTCACTATCTTCGGGAATGGCCCACGTATGGGGAGAAATTCTCGATCTACACGGCTCGATAGACGCACGCAATTTTTTTCCAGAACCTAGCCATATGCAGCTTCGCTGTAAAAATGCTGACTCGCACTACTTTTCGCACTCACAACGACAAGAAGCATTACGCGCATCCTGGTCCCTTTTGTGTGGCAGCAGAAGCCGCGGGAAATCACACTATGTACTTAAGCGCCTCTATTACAACACGCACGGGTATCACCATACGCGTCTACCCAAATATCACGACGCACATGTGCATCCATATGTTACCCACTTATCGCGATACGAGCCTGCACGCCGGGGTAGCACTGGGCTCATGCCACAAGCATCCAGTGTTGCCCCAGATCAACACCATTTTCTTTAGGGTGAAATACGCGTAAACAGAACACTATGAGTGTGCATGACCACCACACGTTACACTTGTGACGCCGTCTGAAGCAGACTAAACTATATGATTTCACTTGAAAAATACATATTTTCTTTTCCAATAGGACAAACTTACCTATAGTGTTAGCACGTGGTATAGCGGGATCAAACCTCTGGGCGTACTTAGTTATCCAGTAACAGTGATCAGGTTGTGCTTTCCATTCTTGCCTTCGCAAAGTTGAGAATACTAAGACATATCAGCAAATGCCGCTAGGTGAACAAGTTCACAGTAGTCGACAAGGAAAAAGCAACGTCGCTTGAGGTGTCGCTCCTGGGCAACGTTAGGCATCAAACGGTTAATGATGGCGTATAAGGCGTATACCCAATACAGACGATTGGCCAACATTCGGATGACACTAGAAAAGACATTTAGCTGTCGCTAGAAAACAACGAAATGTTGTTGAAAGAATCAATGGAATAAAATCTTCTGCTTAGTGTTACCGTTCATGTGCATGACACGATTTTCTCAGGTGACTGGGAAGAGTTCCAATGTTGATTTCCCAGAAGCACGTATTGCGGCTATTAAAATCAATCCAGGTGAACACGGGACATTTTACGACGGGTGCAGGCGCACAAGACAACAGCACTCAGAACTTGCTTCAATGGTGAATGAAACATTCAACGTAACAGTGGCCTCTCTTGCGATCACAGTTGGTTTCTTGCATTATAATACTGTTGCATGATTTGACTAGTGACATGTTTGTTAGAAGTTTCAGACCGATTATCAGACAGGACCCGCATCTGGTTCCCGAATGCAGGTTGGCTTAAAACTCCATTGCTCACCTCGTCTAGCAGTAGAATATGTATATTATATACCGGGTGTAACAGTTAAGACGCCGCTGCCTGGCGGCGCAGCATCTTGACTTGTCAAGGGAGTGTTAGGACGCTGTGCCTTTCGGCGCAGCCCGGTGTTTGTCCAAAGAGCGTTCGAAGGATAATTTCTGCATCTTGTAGATTCGGAATCCAGTCTGGTTGTACAGGCACAAGAGGAAACTATGGAGAACGCTTTAATAGAATGTGAAGACGTCTGCACAGCGGTCGATTTAGTCACCACTGGCCTCCTTGAAGCCCTTGGGTTCAGCGAGAGCAGTGGATAAGTAAACATGTCCGCAATAGGGATTAGTAGGAGGCAATTGGAGGATTGGTAGAAGAAAAGTAGGGAAACGGCAAAAAAATGGAGACGTACAAAAGCAAAGTTCGCAATAGGGGATCAGAAAATTTGGTTGTGGGACTTCATAGTGTTGTTTTTTCTTGTTTAACCTAGATAGGACATTAGACAGTATAATAGCAAGAGCTTGGTGGCGCAACCCACCATCCCGTTCTATAAGGGACGCTCATGAAGTCCATCCAGCTCATAACATCCATCCAGCGAAAAAAAAAAAAAGAAAACGGCCGTTTCATTCTGCACTTTCCGTTCGGCAAAGTAACGACAGAGCAACACACAGCACAGACATACTATACACAACAAAACAACAGATAGACTGCTCGAGTGACCACAGAACAACACAACATGGTATACTGCACAGAACCACATCACACGATACATACACAAACACTGCTCAAGCTACCTAGATCCATATGCCTTTGTACCTTGTTATATAGCCATGATGTTTCGACCATCGTATTGCCAGTGCGTGACTCTCCGTTATACGTAATTAAGCAAAAAAATTCGATAGAATACTTGCTTGGGCATATTCACCTGATAGGCGCGGCAAATCCACGCAGACCTGTTAATATAAAACCGCACTATATGAATGCTTTTGACTAGCTACTTTCAAACATCAACACGGTGACGACGGCGATGTAAGCCTTTCACTTCGAAGCCGTAGCGGAGGGCTCTTCAAGAACCGCTGACGTTTACAAAATAGATTCTATTGAGATCGCTTCAACGTTTTCTCGCCTCATTTCATACAGAAATGGCAAACAATCTGCTATCCGCGGCGTCCGTACGCCGTTGCAGAGCGGGTACCTGCTAGCCAGCACGCGGTATGCCGGCGGTCGGACTTTCCGGGACGCTGAAGCCACCGCCTTCGAGCAAGACTTAGGAATCATGTTTTGCCTTCCTGTCCGCAGACTACGAGTATTCGGCTACGTCGAGGACGTCGTTCGCTGCTACCCGCTGAGCAGCTGCGTGCGATTTGCGAGGATATCGGAGAATAGCGCACCTAAATACTAGCATCGCATCCAAGGAGGCTGTGATACAAGTTACTCGCCGTGATGTCAAGATACTACTTCATACGAGAACCAAAGATTGCTCACCGCGGTTGGCGTGACTGGCCCCGCTCACGATTGACGATATCAGAAGGCTAACTGCTGGTGTCCGTTATGTCACATTCGTCTCCAGGAGAGTCGTGGTAACGACGATTGTTGCGAGACAGTCTACTAGGCTACAACTGCCACAGCCATAGCGTAGATACAGTGGCTGAAGCGTAACCGTCGCGACAAGTGACCGGGAAAGACTGCACCGACTTTGCAATATACCGCGTCTCTCTCCGAGCGCCTCTACTGCAAGGCTGTGTCTGCGCCGTGCTAGCTGTGCTTTCTGCTAGAGAGTTTCGCTTCGTACCGACGTTCGAGTTCGACACCGCCCTGCAGCTTTTTAGAATACCGGCACTCGAAACAGTGCACAACGCTGCCGTACCCGTGTGCCCCATTAGCTTGCGTGATCTCCCGTTCCCGTCTGGGCCTATCCGTTTGCCCCGTACCCTTTTGCCTTTCATCAGGCTTTTCGCACCTTGAAGTTTCAATTGTCCCTCTACATGTTATCTTCGAGAGCGCCTCCTTTTCTTCATAGACGCCGACAGCCGTATGTGCAAAACTGCAACGCGGATGTCAGTAATTGTAAAATCTATTTTTCGAATTTATTTGCTGGATAGTTTTTGTTTGTACCTTTCCTTGTACCCCCCTTACAAGAATGACTTTAGACTGTCCATAGAAAGTCTATAGACTTTTCATAGACGACCTTTCCTTTCTATAGATTTGGACTTTTGTTGATATAAAGTCTATAGACTGTCTATAGACGAAAGTCGATAAAGTTTCTATTTCTTTTTGTCTATTCGCAGTCTATAGACGGTCTATAGAAAAAAGTCGATAAGGTGTTTGTTTCCTTTTTGTCTGCTTCCCCTCTATAGAATACCTACAGACGAAAGTCGACACAGTCTCTATCTATTTTTGTCCATACTTTGTCTATAGACTTTCTATAGACGAAAGTCGATAGGGTTTCTATTTATTTTTGTCTACTCGCAGTCTATAGACGGTCTATAGAAAAAAGTCGATAAGGTGTTTGTTTCTTTTTTGTCTGCTTCCCCTCTATAGAATACCTACAGACGAAAGTGGATACAGTCTCTATCTATTTTTGTCCATACTTTGTCTATAGACTTTCTATAGATGAAAGTCGATAGGGTTTCTATTTCTTTTTGTCTACTCTCAGTCTATAGACGGTCTATAGAAAAAAGTCGATAAGGTGTTTGTGTCTTTTCTGCCTACTTCCCCTCTATGGACTACCTATAGACGAAAGTGGATACAGTCTCTATCTATTTTTGTCCATACTTTGTCTATAGACTTTCTATAGACGAAAGTCGATAAGGTTTCTATTTCTTTTTGTCTACTCGCTGTCTATAGACGGTCTATAGAAAAAGTCGATAAGGTGTTTGTTTCTTTTTGTCTATTTTCCCTCTATGGACTACTTTTAGACGAACGTCGATACAGTGTCTATTTATTTTTGTCCATATACTTTGTATATAGACTTTCTGTAGACGAAAGTCGATAAGATTTCTATTTCTTTTTGTCTACTCTCAGTCTATAGACGGTCTATAGAAAAAAGTCGATAAGGTGTTTGTGTCTTTTCTGCCTACTTCCCCTCTATGGACTACCTATAGACGAAAGTGGATACAGTCTCTATCTATTTTTGTCCATACTTTGTCTATAGACTTTCTATAGACGAAAGTCGATAAGGTTTCTATTTCTCTTTGTCTACTCGCTGTCTATAGACGGTCTATAGAAAAAGTCGATAAGGTGTTTGTTTCTTTTTGTCTATTTTCCCTCTCTGGACTACATTTAGACGAACGTCGATACAGTGTCTATTTATTTTTGTCCATATACTTTGTATATAGACTTTCGGTAGACGAAAGTCGATAAGATTTCTATTTCTTTTTGTCTACTCGCAGTCTATAGACGGTCTATAGAAAAAATTCGATAAGGAGTTTGTTTCTTCTTTGTCTACTTCCCCTCTATATGGACTTCCTGTAGACGAAAGCCGATACAGTTTCTATTTATTTTTGTCCATACTTTGTCTGTTGACTCTCTATATTATGGACAATAGTCGACAAGGTTTCTATTTTTTTCTCTACTCCTGGTGTATTGAATGTCTATAGAAGAAAGTCGATAATATGTAATTCCGAGTTCCCATACCCCCCGCCCTCTGCGAACGCGATGATATGGCACTGGTTCATGCACGACGGCACCGCAACTCTGGCGCGGCGGGCAAACCGTGCAGACTGCTAGTCTGCGTTCGGTGCAGCTGCACCGAACGAGGATCGCGGCGGAGCAGGCACCGTCCGAGTCACCAAGGTCTTCCAGGCACCCGAAGGCCCTAAACCTGGCTGCTTCCCGGACGTACACTTCGCGAAGACCAGGTGGTGAAGGTCAGATGGTGAAGGTGTGGCAAAGGGGGTAAATAAGTGGCGAAAGCCCGCAGACCAGGTGGTGAATTCACCACCTCTGAGTTGTTGTGGTCTTGCATGTCTATAGATTAACAATAGACAAACATCGTTAATCTGGGCCCAACCCGTGTACGCTGTAACCAAGCGCAGGTACCGGTGGATAATACATAGCTGCATTTGATATAAGCCACTAAAGTTGTATACTGCTGAGATTGCTGTAGAGACTGTTTGTAGACTTCAGTATACACATAGTGTATACCTCCGCATTTGTTGACCACATATGATCTACGTAGTCGCTCTCGGCAATCCCAAGACAGTCTTCACAGTTGTCGCATCACTTTTGCGGCAGTAGAATAACGGAATCTAAACGCCGATCCAATTGTTAAAATATATGTTATGAACGCCAGCTTCAGATACAAGTGGATTCGAAACAGGCATCAAGCTAACAGCAAAGACACTCGTAATGTTTGTAGCTGACAACGCGGACTTTGTGAATGTGCCATGAACCGATGTCGCGCATGTGGTGTTCGCGTTGTGTGTCGTCCGATTCTCGGATACGTTTCACATTGTCTTCATATCTCGGCTGCCTCACTAACATCGGGCGACTTTTGTTGTCTAATATCCTGCACTACAAAATCATCAACGTTTTTCATTCACTTAAAATAGGTGCCAAATTCTCTGAACCCACCCAGTATTTCACCGGCGGTATGCCTGCGCAGCCACGCATATGAGTACCTCAATGCTGTACTGATTGCTTTGACCTATCATCGGAACAGAAAATTAGCACTAACATACGTGCGGGCATCACATTTGGCGGTACGCTGGAAGATATGCTACAAATACGCTGTATTACTCATCGACGCTGGCAATAATGCGTCTAAAACGTCTGAAGGGCCCCGTAACGGCTTTTACAAACAGCGCATTCATGTTAGCGTTCCAGTCTGATACGATAGCCCGCAGCGTTTGTCATAAAACCTGCCAGCGCATATCCTTCGTCCACGAAAAAAATGCATAACGGAAAAGAAAAGCCACCCGTTCCGGCGCGCCTGGCGCGCAGAGAGAGAGAAAGAGACAAAGAAAAAAATTAAGGAGGAAAAGGCGCTCACACTCCTCCGAGCGCGCACGCCCTCCCGCGCGGAGCTCCTGCGCATGCTCGGAGCTCTTGCGCATGCGCGGCGGTGCGCCGTCTCAACGAGTGCGCCAGGCACGTAAACGGTTGTGCCGGTGTGCGGTGTCTCCCTGAACGTTGGTGTCTGTGTATGCGTGTCTTCTTTGTGGCATCACACGTCAACTATATATACTGAATGGTAAGCTTTATCAAAGACGTTTTGCGTCAATACCTCATGATTATGTGAGCGCATTTCGTAGCGCGAACCAGCTGCATGTAGCGCAGGCGACTCGGGTATAGTGTCGGTTTGTCGTTGACATGGTTTGATAATGCGCTCTTGTTCTCGCTTCTACTATACGGAATGTTTTACGGCGAGCGATCGCTCGTGCTTGTTGATTTTATCATTGTAGCTTAGGTGCGTAAAAAAGGAAGTACACCATGTTTTAACTTGATACTGAGCTACCACTAAGCGGATTGTGTGTGTTGGGCAGCCAGTGTGGTAGATCTCATTTAGTGGCACTTGATCCGGCCGCGATGAATGCTGCACCGTATGTGTAGTGAAATTCTCGTGACACGCTTTACGTATATATCTCAAAATTGTGTTAGCATCAAGAATTTTCAAACAGACAGGCATAGTTGAATAACTGCTAGCGTACTCGGATGAAAGGCCGTGTTTGCGGGGCAGGCATCAGCCGAGCAGGCATCGCATAGTTTAAAAGTAGCAGTACTTTTAAGGTTCCTGGCAACCAATCTAAATAATTTTGGGAAGTTACAGCAAGCAAAACACGAGACTTGAAGAAATATCTAGTAGAAATCTCTAGATTCACCCAATCTATTTATATGCAACCACAAACGCTTTTGGAGCATGAAACCTGCGATAAGCTGAGTCACTTGCAGCTTCGCAACTTAGCCGAAAAAATTAGAGAACAATAAATTAGTCGCTCCGGGAACACGTTTACACGTTTCAAACTGAAGGCATTGCGTTTGACGGTAGTTGGAAGATTTGTTTTTTGTCTCTTTTTTAAACAATTTAGCAGTAGAAGTTATCTTTCGAGCTATATGAAAAACGTTAAGCGGCTTCCGATGCTTCGGCGTTCTGCAGTTTACGTGCTCTTAATCACAAGGCAGCTGCTGGCGCAGATTCGCATTGTGCTAATCGTGCATGGTATGAAGCCATTGTCGTGCGTAATAAGTGTTCCGGTTTTCATTACTGTTGCATGTAGTGCCGTCGTCTTGGACAGACTGCATACAATATGCGCTGTACAAAAGAAAAAAGAGCCAGATTATCAATTTGGTGGTCTTTTCTAAGTAGATAACGCACAGATTATTCAAATAATTCAGTGGGCATTGCATTTGTTCTACCCTTATCAACACACCTAAGAGATCGTAACATGTTTTAGTTGATAAGTAACCTGATCAGTACGCCCCCATTCATATGCATTCTACTGAAAGTGTGGCAAATGTATTCATCTCGAAGTATGAGAAAAGAGACATTGCAGACTGTTCTAAGCGGAAATAAATTGCAAATCTTAACGTGATTGTTCAAAACTGCAGTCAGTATGCTGAGCATGTTCATTCGGCACGGGCATATTGCATTAACACCTGAAAAATGTGCACAATCCAGCCGGGTATCTTTGTTTCAACAAGTATTATTATAGGAATCGTTTGGGATTCTCGCATTTCTTTTATTTTTATAAGTACACTGTGTGTCACATGAACCTGTCTTAAAACGAAACGTACCGTTGCTGGCACCGGCGACCATTACGGTTGTCTAACTGCTTATCATACTGTAGTATAACGAAACATCATAATGGTAATGATTAATATTGCCATGTAGTCTTTAGTCAGAGGTAAACAAAGTTAACTAGAGGCATAAGCGATGAGAGCAAATTATATTGAAAACTACTATTGAACCGTAAAAATAACTAATTGTATAACTCATTGTATAGTTTTTCCTCACATTGTTGCATTTGCTTTACTTGTGTCTCTGTGTCTTCCGTGCTGTACTCGTGTGGCCATCAATTACGAACTTGCCGAAGCCCTTGTCAGCTTTATTAATCAAGGGATTCAAGTCAGTTGAATCTAATGCTGCATGTCAAGTTACTGACGTGTTATTCGTTTTATCTAAATATTATGGACTGGCAGTACTTGGCAAGCATTAAACCACAATATTTTTTTTATTACACTTAAGCTGCAGGCGTCATAGATTGCCAGAAAATTTTCACGAAAACAGCCAGGGAAGGTTTGGAAAAAGATCGGGAAATTTTAAAATGGCCACATAGGTATGCTGTCTTGTTATATGTCATACAAAGTTTCCAGAGAATCTCTGAGTTAAATATATTTTTAAAACGTTTCACCTGATAAAAATTGAAGGAAATTGGTTCCATTTATTGAAAAACAAAAGAAAGTCAAGCATACTGACAAGGCATTTCTTACTCAATATGTGTTTTTTTTTGCGTTAACTAAACGTCCTGAACCTCGATAGCCAAAAAAATTTTCATCTTTGAAAGCACCTTAAATAATTTACTGTAATAGAATTCATTCGAACTATACTATCAGTTCTGTTTCCTAGGAGGTGCATATCTGTCGTGCCATGACACAAAGTGCTCGTGTGGTATTTCGGGTGCTCATGTGGTATACCTAACTTGGAAACCTGTTAGCACGCCCAAGAGGCCTTATTACCTGTAACAAATTAAGTGACCATATCGATACAATCAGCCCATCTGCCTTCCGTTGAAGTTATGGCCAATCACCCATTCATTTAAAAGTATGAGAAAGACATTTAAATGTGTATTAAGCAAAAGAAATTACAATCTTAGGCATGATACTGTGAATATTCCAGTCACGTCTTCTGAAAATATCCCTCTGCACGGGCATACTTAACTACCAGCCAAAAAAAAAAAAATGTACAGACAGCCCAACTGGGTAGCGTTTCAGCAATAAATATAGAGACCATTTGGGATAAGTACAATAATGCATAATATATGAGCTTGTCATAAAAGGGAACATACTGTTGCTGGCACGAGCAGCAGTTGTGACTGTTTAATTGTTCACCATACCATGCAATAAAACATTGTATAAAGGTGCTGATTTGTATTGACAAGCAGCCATTAGTCATAGTTAAACCGCATTAAGTATTGACTTAGATGGTTTGAGCAAATATATTAAGCTGCTTAATGAACACACAAAGAATATACACTTGTTATTTTTGCCTCATATTGCTGCATCTACTTATTTGCAGCATACACCTGCAGCACCTTTGGGACTAATGACACAAAGGTCAAGGCCAGCCTGGCGACCATGCTTGCCAAGGAGTAGTGTAAATATTTAATCTGTTTCCATAATAGCATACGACATGAATTTAAGGAATTCATCTATTATATCGAGCAATAAAAACGGTGAATGCATTGCTGGTGCATTTGTTTTATTTTTCGCACTGCATTATTCAGCACTATATAAATTCTTTCTGTTTGTGCAACATATATGAAAGTACAGCTGGTTCAGAAGCATTATTAATCTACTAACGGTAATGCATAAGTGCAGATGAAAAGGAAGAGGTGCACATGCATAAATACATTCAAAACTTTTTGCTACTGCATGTAAACAAAAATGTAAACTAACTTGTAGATAGCCGCTATGGAGTTATGGCCTTATACTCTTTGTAGACTTGTCTATAAGATGTCTGTGTATATAGAGTGCCTATAGATTAAAAAAAGTTCATATTTGTTAACAAATGTCTGCAGAATGTCATAGAAAAAAAGTGTATCGGACTATAAAGTTATGTTTTTGTAGACTGAAGTCTATAGAATGTCTATAGACTATCTATATACATTTGTATATAGACATTCCATAGACTTCAGTCTACAAAAGTAGAACTGTATATATAGTTCTACTTTTGTAGACTGAAGTGTATAAAATGTCTACGGACAAATCTCATCTGTAGACATTCTATAGATTTCAGTCTACAAAAGTAGAACTGTAAGCCTATACACATGTCCATAGACAGTCTATAGACAGTCTATAGACTCAGACTTCGTATAGAGTAATCTATAAAAAGTGTATGGCCATAAGTCTCTCGACTGTCTATAGGCAGTGTATAGACAGTCTATAGACTCAGACTTTTTATAGACTAGTCTATAAAAAGTGTATGGCCATAAGTCTATAGACCGTCTATAGACAGTCTATAGACTCAGACTTCCTATAGACTAGTCTATAAAAAGTGTATGGCCATAAGTCTATAGACAGTCTATAGACAATCTATAGACTCAGACTTTTTATAGACTAGTCTATAAAAAGTATAGCCATAAGTCTATAGACTGTCTATAGACTATGTATAGATAGTCTATAGACTCAGACTTTTTATAGACTAGTCTATAAAAAGTGTATGGCCATAAGTCTATAGACTGTCTATAGACTAGTCTAAAGAAATGTCTATAGACAGTCTATAGACTCAGACTTTTTATAGACTAGTCTATAAAAAGTGTATGGCCATAAATCTATAGACTGTCTATAGACTAGTCTAAAGAAATGTCTATAGACAGTCTATAGACTTCATAGACAAATGTCTATAGACTGTCTATGGACTTTCTATAAAAATTTTTGTACGGGCCCGCCTCTTAGGAAGTGCATCTATTGTTGGTCAGTGCTTCCTGTCTCTGTAGTGTAGTGCGTGCTACACGATGCATCACGGAGGAGCCGCCGCTGGCAGGCAGAGACGCAGACGAAGCTGCACGCAAGTGACGCTGTATATACAGATGTATATGTGGTTGTATGGTGCCCTCGACCGCCTCCTTGCTCCGCGGCAGGGTTTGTGCTCCAGCTGTGGATTTGACGGCGTCGCCGCGGTGATGCGCTCACACCGCCCACTTACGGGCCGACGGCGCCAGCAAACGTATCTTAAGGCTTAAGCCTTTAGTGGCTCATGAGAGTCCGTGCACAATCCGTGGTGGACGCAGGAAAGCGGTGATCAGTCACAGCCGGCGACACTGCGCTTGCATCCCATGCTCGCGGCCACGGCGGCGTCCGTTCGCATAACAGTTCAGACAACAGCAACAGAGGCAGTCATAGATGGGCTTTCGCCTATCGCAGTTTAGCTAAGCAAAGTGCCCATAGATTTTTGTTTTCGCTTCGAAGCCGTCGTGGATGGCGATTCAAAACGGCCACAAGTGCATACATTTGAGATAGCTTAACCTTCTGCTCATCCTAATTTCACGCATCAAAACGAGAAAGGCTGGCTGATGTCTGTGGTGTCTAGGCCGAGACACCTGAGTACGGGCTTGTCTCGCTGTGCGTCGGGAGCCATGCGCTGCTTTGAGTTGAACTATTCTCGTATTGCAGCTCCCGTTCGAGCTGGAGATTTGACCCTGGTGTTCGCTTGTCATGAAAGGTTTAGACCTCAGGTTTTGCTACCTAGCATTACTTTCCGCAGAAAAGAAGTTATTGTAGGCGATGTTCAGGTCACCGGCGGCGCAAGATACGCACGCAAGGGATGAAACGTTCCTCCCTTTTTGATCGCCACAAGAGGGCGCGACATGTGAAGTGCGTGTGAGGGAGGAACTCACCGGTCTGAAGGAGGGAAATGGCTAGTCCCTCCTTTCTCGCTCCCCTTTTTTTTAAAGGGAAGCTGAAGAGTCTGTCGAATTCAATAAGACGCTCATATACGGATGCGGGAACCTTATAAACCATGTAGGTAAAATTTGGGGTTTTTTTTTCAATTAGAAGCGACGTAATCGTCGGTTAAAATTGCGCTGTAGCTCCGCCCCCCGTCGCTGACGATACGAGCGGAGACCGGAAACCGCGGTGTTGTGACGTCAACTCTAGTGTTTTGTTCCTTCGCAGCCTGCGCGACCGTGCCTGACCGCGCTTGTTTCTACATGCGTGCCATCGTAATCTGCTTCGATCGACCCCGCATTCCTTTGTTGTTGCGTCTGCGTGTATGTAGAGTGGTAGTATACGGCCAGCCCTGCAATTCGGCCTGCGCAGTTGCTGTATATGGCCACAGAATGAGAGAGGACTACTTGCCACTAGCAGGCTTTCTAAACGCAACGCAAAAAGATCGGAGCAACGAAAACAAAGACGGCGCGAGTGCGGACTGACTGACGATAACTGGTGTTAGAAGGCCTTATGAATACACGAACTCGCCCAAACCTGGATTTTGATTTACTGCGAGCCCCTTCGTGTTAGCACGCTGAACGGAAGGTGCATGTTTATCTCCCGCCCTTGACGCAGGTTTCGTCGCAAAGCGCCGCGGATTTTCTATTTGCACGTGTGTTGTAAAACAGCCTGCATGCAGCTACCATAACGCAGTGCAAATGTAGCGTTTGCATGTGCTGGAAAGCCGGCGCACGCCAGGACGCTACGCTCCGCCCTTCTCTCGCGCACAGCGAGAAACCGACCGTCTCACGTAGCCGGCGGAATTCGCCGCCTTTACGACTTCTGTTACGAGTAGTGTGCGGATGGCGCACAGATGAAGGTCACTACACGTACTGCATGAACCGGGAAGCTTTTCACGCGTTTAAACCGTCTTTGTAGATTGCCGACAGCTTTGGACAGCGCACAAATGCCGACGATCGCATCCCCGCTTACGTTCCACGAGGAGGCATGCAGGAACACAACACTACAGTTGTTTGACCGGAAACGAGCTCACTAGATCGGCAAAAGATCGGCGAAAGATCGGCGAGATCACTAGATCGCTTTGCAAAAAACATACTCACCAAAGAGCATTTCCAACACGAGGAGATCCCAAGACTTCGCTTTCGTTCGCATCGAAAGCACTGCTCGCACCAGCATCGTTTGCTTCTTCGAGAGGCCGGCTCTTCGCAATCGGCTCGTACATGTAGGGAGTAACGCCAAACTCCTCAGAAAAACGCAGTCTCTCTAAATTTTCCATTACCTCTTAATTTTCCATTACAGCACCGAACTACCTGGCGTCGCGCTTCATGTGTAGCGGCAGCGGTCGGTCACTAGAGTTGACGTCACGAGGCGCACCGACCAATCACAGGCGGAAACGAGACGCGCGAGCTGGGCGTGTCCGCTGCTGCACTTTTCGTCGAAATAAAATATGTTTGCGCTTTCTTTCGCTCAATTTCGATACGATATTCGAATTCGGAGGGTTGAAAACCATTATGTACACATGTTCACTCATTTTTTCTGGAAAACCTTTCAGCTTCCCGAGTGTACATGCTTCGCATTGATGTCAGTTGCGCCTTATCATCAATGATGTGGTTTCGTTACTTGTTTTCTGGTAGTTATTAATTGAAAAGAATGCTGTGTTGTATGTTGTATGCGTGATATCAAAGAATGTATGAACTTTACACTTCGATTGCTGAAGGTTCATTTTTATTCACTGAAGGGTTTTTTTTTTTCGTGAGGACTCGCCGCGAGAAATCCTGACCAACTAGAGGCTAACAGCTTCGCTGTAAAATAGATTGTAGGTACGATGCCAAGCATTAATAATTTACGGAATTATTTTCTTAAATTTACGCACAAAAAGCAGCTTCACGAAGCAAATATTAAGTACGAAAAAAAAAAATAAACCGCGCGCCCAACACTGCTTGTCAGGTCCGACAGTTCTCCAAATTTGAGGATGTTATATATCACAGACATCATGCACTGAGGAAAAAAAAAAAAAAAACTACTACACACTCCTCTTGGCAGGACCCTTCTTTGCAAACTGGCATACTAAACCAAACAGCACGTTTGAGTTTCAATTATTTGCAAATGAAAACGCTGCTGTACTTTCAAAAGTACACTGCAGGGCTCTAGCTAATCGGTCTTTAAGTAGGACAGCTAGTTTATTTTTCTCACTTCGCGTTACTTTGAATACATATTTAATCACGTGGAAGAGTACAGATTAAAAGACAGAAAACAGCGGTACGCCTGTCATTTATTTACTAAACGTAAACGTCTCACACGTCTTGAAAAGTGCGATGGTCCATGGTTTTTCGGTGCACTAGCTCATCATTCCCATGATGCATTTCTGAGAAAAAAGAAAATTAACGAACTGGGCATGAGTGGACAAGAAAACAAGGTCGACGTAAATTTCGACGCCGAAGGAATTTGTTTCTGAATTGCACAAAGAAAACTGTTTCACGGGAAGGAAAACAGAAGCGCGAAGGAAAGAAGGACGAGACAAGTCCACAGGCCCGGTGCTTTGTCCTTGTTTCTATCGCGCTTCTGTTTTCCTTCTCACTTATTAACCAACTCGCTCCCACCTTCCTCCTCTTGCGAAAGAAAAAAAAAAACGTTTTACTGAGCCATGCTTCAGGGGCTGAAAGGAAACTTAAATTGCACGAGCACTAATTTTTTGCAAGAACGCTGTACCGGCTGGCCCAACAAATACAAACGTTTGCCGCGAAAATGTGGATTAACTTACCGAGGCTAAATGTGTATCAGCACCAAGTACTTTTGCCGGCCGTGAAACTAGAACGTTCGTGCTTATTGCACGAACTATCGAAAAACAAAGTAGTACCTCGAAGACTCATCACAATTCGCGAATAGAAAGTTGCTCATACTTAAATGAACTGCTCGACATACACATTTTCCTGCACATTGGGCGGTCGTTATGAGTGCGCAATATCACCTTTCGTTATATTGGACACGCGGGAAAAATTTGGCTACGCAGTTATGCTGAACCGATTTTGTTTTATGCTTGTGACACTCGCATCTCAGTAATTTCACAGACCCGACAGCTGCATACATGCCACATTGTAGAAAAGGGGATAGAGACAAATGCTGAGATCTGCTGAGGAGCTGGAAAGGTTTGCCTAGCTGACGGCCTCTCGCGCTGCTCCACGGGAATAAGTGTTCTCCGCGTATGGACAGCAGTTGACAGTGCAGCAGGGGCTAGAGACCAACTCAAGGGAGAACAGTTGAGGTGAAAGGAGGAGAACGGGCGGGAGGCGCACAGCTGTAGGCTGTTGCGCAAGGCGCGCCGCCGCTCTCTACAGCGGAGACGTAACGGTCAGTTCGTGGCTTGAGATTAGGAGAGGGGGCGGGGCAAGTGGGCACCCGGGAACAAGATGGCGACGTTGCCGACTACCTCAGGCCACGTGCGCGGAAAGTCGTTGCGAAGGGGGGAGTGTGTACCCTTCTGTCACGACGCTTAAACGAAAGCATTGTAGCAGAAGGGAACGCGTACGACATACGACGCGGGTGCTAATCATTCAGTTTGTTGTACGGGATACGAACGCACGGTATCTCGCACAAGTCGCTGCTTTTACTAGAAGTAAGCGCCCCCTACAATATCAATAGCCAATGTTTTAAAAGAGATTATGTCGATCAGGAACATTTTTACGCGTATTTAAATAAGGCGACACTTCGACGAGCCTCTGCCAGTTCGGAGGGGCACGTAATTCATAGCGGAACATCTAGAAAACGACACAGAAATGTGCGCGTTTGAGAAGAGATAACGCCACAAACTAGCGGATCTTCGGAATAAGTGCCATGCTGGTGCCATTTGAACGCGGCACGAAAGAACGCGGACTCGTAGAAGAGCTGGGACCACCTGCCTACTGGTATGGAGAGTTGTGCGTGGCACTAAGCGCGTTTGCGTTAATTGTTTTGTGTTTGTTTAATAACTGCACACTTACTTCTGTATGCAACATTGCATTCTGGCTTCGTACATGCATCTGTGCACCACTAACAATGTTCGGGCTTGTGTACAAGTGCAAATAAGAAAATGAAGACGGATACTTTACCTCTTCTTCCGGAGTTATACTCTGGTACCAGAAAAGAAAGAAAGAAACATCGTATTAAAGTAATTTGTTAGGACGCAAGGAAGTAGTCTTAAACGCGAATTATGCTCAAAGTTTCTAATTATGGGTTGTTTGCTGCTAGAAATTGTGATGAAGAATATCCCTTTGGGGTAAACCCTGATTGAACACGTAAGAGTTAACTTTGTTGTTCTGCAGGGAATGGGAATGAGTATTGCCATGCTTAGATTAAAACTAATGTTTCACTCACAATATAGCGTAGAAACCAGCATATAAATAAGTATATAGGCGTCTTGCGATAGCACTATTTTGAAATAATGCATGAACGATTAAAAGATACGGCCTTTGAACATGAAACTGAATATGAAATATTTTTCTACTTCCGAAAAATGATGATAAAAACGCAAAAATATAAAGTGCAACATTTCAAAAAGTATTATTTCTTTCGACATGCACAACGCATTAAGTAAGTACGCTTTATTGAGCTTCTTGCAACTGAACAATGAATGAAAGTTCGCAACAGTTCGCGTACGGCAGGCACTTGAAGCCGCCGTGGACTTTGTGCGTGGGCCTTATTTCTTGGCACGCAGGCTATAATTATCGTAGCAAGCCCTGATACAATCTCGACCGAGTGAGGTGGGTACTCAACGCAAGAATCAAGAAACGAATTCGAAGTCGGCCATCGTGATGATGAAAAAAAGTAGAAAAGATTGCATTGACTTCATCGGTACATGGATGTGACTCTCATCTGAGTCTCGAGCGGTTCTTATTACTACAGGGGCTACCATAGCCTTAAACAGCCTCTGGCGGTGCTGTGGTCGTCGCCGTCTTCTTCCGCAGCCTCTCTCTCCCTATGCCCATCCTTGGTGTCAGCTGGGGGAAAAGGGTGACATCGTCTTTACCTTCGGTTTCTTCTTCTATCCTTTTGTGTCAATTTGTGGAGAACGGGGTGGCGTCGTCTTGACCTTGTAGCAGAATGTCCTCTGTAGATGCTGCAGCTATTTACATGCCCGTTCGATTTGCCCGCACCACTATGAACCAGTTCACGGTGGTTCAACGACAAGTACTGAAATTGTGCAGTTCGACTTCAGCGGTGCAGGCACAGCGTGACACTTGAAACGAATGCGGAAGTTCAGACGCGGTGCAACCGTTATGTTTTGTCCGACTAGTGTGCACGGATGGCGTGAGTTTGAGAGGTCCTGAACCGCTGATACGATCGGCTTCTGAGGTAACAAGTACACCCGCGCCTTCGCAGACACGGCAGAGACGCACGTAAGCGGGGTTTTAACGGAACTTGCGGCCGTCTGCTGTGTCGTCTGCTGCGCTGCTGCTTCACACCTGCAATGTCTGCACCAAGTCGGCACATACAGTATAGGGAGGGCGCAGCAAAATTGTAAACCAGCTCCGCACCATTGCGGCATGTTTTCAAACGAGCGGCGTGGTTCAGAGGGCGCCATTTCCGCACGGCTGAAACGAAATGGCAGGGCGCAGTACCTCGTGGGATCTGGTTCAGGTGGTGCAGGAGAATCGAACGTACCTATAGCTGGTCTCGCAAAAATGTTGAGGGGGAACTGTAGCGCTATATGAGATTCACGCATTCGTACCCCTTTCTATACGCGTGCGCCCTTTTCCAGTGCCAAATGGCCTCAATTATAGTCCGACGATTGAAAGGATGCCAACAACTACGTTGGTAGTGTTGTTCATCTTCGCAAAAAGTTTGGAGACAAAGCCAAAAGCGCTTCTGCGTTTCGGTGCGTAGCTATAGTTCTAAAGGACTTCGGCACGATGCAGCTGCCGAAGTATAATTATGCAAGTAGCACTGGCGGCGCATTTATATATTGAATAAAAAAAAGCACGTGACAATGTTGCTCTCAAGGGATACACAGGATGCACCTAAAGGAGAGAGAGCGAGAGAAAGGCAGAAAAGGAGTTGGCTCAAACTTACCATTTCCTTCTTCATGCACTGCGCCTGTTGGATGGAGGAGATTAAAGAAAAGTAGAACATAGCTGGATCACGAGGAGTGGAAGGCAGCTGCAGCTGTGACACACACACACACACACACACACACACACACACACACACACACACACACACACACACACACACACACACACACACACACACACACACACACACACACACACACACACACACACACACACACACACACACACACACACACACACACACACACACACACACACACACACACACACACACACACACACACACACACACACACACACACACACACACACACACACACACACACACACACACACACACACACACACACACACACACACACACACACACACACACACACACACACACACACACACACACACACACACACACACACACACACACACACACACAACACACACACACACACGCGCGCACACACACGCACACGCACACGCACACACGCACACGCACACACGCACACACACACGCACACACACACACACATAAACGCGCGCGCGCGCTACGTCAGACCGGGTACCCGCACGCGTTGCAATCTGTCGAACGCTGGCGACGCTTAGCCCTATCTCAAGGAGTGTTCTTTAATCAGCTGTTCTGATTTTGAGATAGCGTGCTACCTACTAGTTACACGGAAGGTGAAAGTACAAAACAAGGAAAAAAAATTCTCGCAGACTTCAGGGGCACAATTTGAACTGCATTGTAATTAATTAATTAATTATGATCTTTTACGTGTCCCAAATACGTATTTAATTACAGTGTAATTAAACACACTGTGATGCATCGGCGTTGGCGCCTCCTTATCCATTCAACAATTGTCACCGACTTCTCATCCTTTCTACGACTATCTGGGAACATTGTCATCTATCTATCTATCTATCTATCTATCTATCTATCTATCTATCTATCTATCTATCTATCTATCTATCTATCTATCTATCTATCTATCTATCTATCTATCTATCTATCTATCTATCTATCTATCTATCTATTTCTGATTCATTCTTAATCATATATTTACTTTTTTTCTTCTTGTTCCTCACACAACCCCCCGCCCCGCTTCCGTCGTCGCAGCTTACCCTGGCTGCCCCCACGTGACACCTGACGTCGCTGCCGACCTCCTGCCTCATCAGGAGACTATTGGCCATGAGATCGGGCTATAGGTGGCAGCACCCTCTCGGCGTTAGTGCGGATGGGCGGTCGGCGGGGAGCATTGAAATGTACACGGCGGCGCTTCGCTGTGAGCGATTTGGGCCAATTGTTTGCTGATGAAACGCGTTGATGCAGCGTGCAGATGATATATCGCCTCCCAACGACACAATTTTGCACAAAACGCACTGAAAATTCCCACTACACACGAAAGGACAGCAACACGCAGTACATCCACGGTGCTTTTCATTCGTGTTTGGCTTGTGTTCATCCTACTCTGTTGGCGCTGCTGCTGTGCGACTCAACTTTCTGCTATGCTTGCACTGGTTATAAAAATGCCTGTGTTCCTGTACGGTGAAGTTAAAGCAGATAGTGATTGTGACTCTATTGCACCTCTTGTGCGCATACATTAGCACACATTTTACTTCTTTTACGATTCTCTGTCAACTACAAGGTATTTAATAAGGTTAGTTAGGTTACGCCCCATGAGTGGAAACGCAGTGGCAGGATCCCCAGGAGGCTTCACACACGTATATGTGCATTGATTTTTTGGTAGCGCTAAAAACGTAGCATTTTAGCACAAGAATGTTTTTGAATTACTACGCGCACGAGAATGACGCAAATAATTTTCAATTAATTTAACAAGCAACCCTCACCACGTTTTTTTATTTATTTGTCAAAATAATGACCACTATTCTCCCTCAAGCTAGCAACACCATGCTAAATAATTCATTACATTAGCCGCCAGCAACTCAATTTTACGACCTCCTGTGCCTAGCGACTGCAGCGTTAGAAACGATCCTCTTGTAATACTCTATTTGCGCTCCCATTTTGTAGCAGATAACCAAAACACCAACGCGCAAAAATTCAGTTTTCTAGGTAAAATTATTTCTCCGCAGTGGGATGGAAGAGCATCTGAGGAACAGC